>NC_142519.1:53039112-53311612 GCF_964205215.1 Stylophora pistillata
TTTTCACAGGTGCTTACCAATACTTGGCTGTCTAGCCGCTCGATGCGGTTCCAGTCAAGGCCCACAAACTGACCCTTGCTCACCATAGAGTCTCCAGTAGCTCAGTGGTTAGAGCATCCGACTAGATCACGGTGGGTCGTGGGTTCAAGTCCCATCTGGGGCTCGGATTTTTTCTATTACACTAGAAATTGATGAAACTTGGTAAGAATATTCATTGGATACTAACGCACAAAAGCGTGTGAGGTTTTAACGAAACTTAATTTTTTTCTTTTGTCCAACTTCAATATAGATTCCCTCGCGAACCAATTAGAATATTGGAAAAGCGTCACGTCACTTTCTAGCCTTTCATTTGCTGAGGGATACAATCCAGTTTGTTTGGTTGTCCGCGGTAACGCAAAGGCTGGTAATTCAGTTAAACAAACACCGTCAGCTTTGTCTTTAAAGGCTTGCACACGCCTACCAAAACAAACCATCAAAACTTTTATTTTCGCAACCTATGCGCTATAAGCGCTAGCTTAACCGTGATAGGTAGTTTTTCACGGTTCCTTTTAAAGAAGCACACTTTGCACGATTTTTCCGGAGGCTACCTTAAATGAACAATCCGGCGAAAAAATCTAGCTGACTCTCAGAATTAGTCCGCCTTGACTGTTTCGGTTTTGAGGACTAGCAATGGCTTAGAGAATTTAAAAAGTAAGGTAGTGTAAGGTTTCTTTAATTCAGTTATTTTGTCAAAGACATGTGTCAATTGACTTACTTAGGAGATGATATACAGCTAGTGTGGGCGATTCCTCCATATGCTAGACGAAGGAAGCATTCTAAAGAGGGAAAGGATAGAATATTTCCTAGGCACAGTTTTCAGTGAAATAAGCCATTTAACATTCTCCGATTGTGCCTTTAGGCGAATATTATAATACTGAGAATGGCTTTTAAAAAGTGAGTATAATAAGAAGCCTGGAGGCTGGCTTTTCAGTCTTTAGATCCAAAGATTCCCCGAGATATAGGACTGTTTATAAGCAGCAGTAAAAATGGTAAGATCTAGAAAAACCTTCAAACTGATCATTTGAAAGTTACCGATGAGCTGCGTTTTTCGTGTTTGGCGCCAAAAATCTTTCTTCATTAAGAGTTTAATTTGGGAAAGTTAAACACTGTTTATGCCGCAGTGGAATATAGAGTGTCCTTGATTGTAAGTCAAGTTCATTTCGATTATAAAACCATTGGATCCGCCCCTGGAAAACATCCCTTAAACTGACAATCCTGATGGAAACACTTGCACTGCCACAAGGAAAGAAAAGGTCAATTCAGATCAGTTGTATTTTAACATAGTCTCTAGTTATTTCAGTCTAGTTAATTCCTTTCCCATCTTGATTGCTATCTCAGAAATAATTTAGTTCGGGTGCCGTACGAATATAACCAGACAGTGATATCCACTAGAATGTTAGACCGGGTTTTAACGATCAGAGTATGCCATTTAATTACATTTTTAGCGGTAGTCACTTATTCAGTAACACATTTGGACGGAAGCGATTTCATCTGTGGTGATCCAAACCACCACAACTCCATTGTCCTTCATAAAACACTGATGCCTGGTTTTTAAATTGTAGCTGATTGACATCCGTCCTTACCGAAATATTAGATGGAGTCTCTTGTTTGCTTAAATCAGCAATCCTGCAAAAAAATAGTCTTGCTGATTCTTGGAATTTGTCCTTAACAACTATTTTGGCTTGGAGACTACCTAAGGGCTGAGTTAAGAATAAGATAGTACTGTATCCCACAATTAAAAAAATAAGATAATATCCCATAATCTTAACGAACTAGCTAGTATCCTAGACACTCGTCACCGGCTATTCGTTAAGGGGATGATATACACCCAGTGTGGGTGATTCTCTCATATGCTAGGCGAAGAAAACATTACAATTATAAGGAGTGAAAAGATGATGTGTTTCCTGATCATATTCAATGAAATAAGCCATTTAAAATTTTCAGAGTATACGTTCGGACGAAAATTATAATACCGAGAACGACTTTTTTTAAGTATACTCGGAAACATTTGGAGGTTAACTCTCTAGCTCTAAGATCCAAAGAGTCCTCGAGATCTAGAACTGTTTGTGACGAGCAGTAAAAATACTGAGATCTGATCATGAAATACCTGAATTGAAACTGTCTGAAGGTCACCGATAGGCTTAGATAAATTTTACCGGCATAAAATGGGGAATAATGATTAACATACTTCCGGTATGAATACTAACATTCTGTATCGTAAATGTGTCAAATGCGTTTCTATTACTTTAAAAAGAGGTTTTGGGGTCCTTTTCAGCATATAAGTTTCAAACGCCACGTCTCAATACTACTCTTCTCACACTTTTTAGAATAGGTTACCTTATTAAAAGCTTGGCTACCGCCTCGCTTGCTCAGTAAGACATAAATACGTGTAGCCTAAGAATTTGGTTCAATAAAATGATCATTTTTCGTGCGAAGTTGCAGTAAGCCGCTTTGAACACCCTGTTTTTATTACCTGTTAGTGGCTTTAGGCATAATACTACATTTTGAGGGGTCACGTTGAAAAGTACAATGCTCAAAGTTTCGAATATGATATATCTGGCCGCAATCACTGATTAGCTGCTCATTTATGGTTGACGTTAAAATCGTTCTTTTTCGAAAGGTTTAGTTTTCTGACGTTTGACCGCTGACGTAAACACTATTTCGATACTCTATTGCGAGACTGCTAAATATGCCGTGTTTCTTTGCATGTGATCAGGGAGCCTTCGTGAACGGCTGTGACTTTTATTTCTGTGGAACGAATCGTATTTCCAAGTTACTTTGGAGGCTCTTTTTTTACTATTTCATGCTGAACATTGCTGTATTTTCTTTACTGGCTGTCACTGGGCAGAATGCCCGTTGTCAAAACGCACCAGTTTTGAGTGCAATTTCGACTGAACGTCTTCAAACTGAAGTGGATAAAGTTTACCTTTGGCCAATTTTGAAAATTAAAACAGATTCTGTTAGAGTAAAGACTCATCTGTCTGTCATTTGCCGTGCGTTTATTTTTCGAGGGTAGTAATGTTTTTCAGAAATCGCTCTTGAAAATGACTTTCACACTAAAAATGCCCGAGTTTAGTGTATTTTCAATAGTAAAATGACAGTACTTCTACTTGACATAAATCGTTTATTTTAGGTGTAAAATTGTAGATACATCTGTAATCTCAAAAAAGCCTTGCGCTGATTGAGAAGCGAACAATTCTAATACTTGCAAGAATGAGTTTTACGAACTCTTGTGGGCTAATTTTGTGGGCTAAACTTTTATAGATAACGCTTAGTTTACGCTGGACTAAGTGTCAGCAATAAGGCGTTGGTTGGCACGATTTGATTCTAATCACTGTTCTTTGAGAAATTTCCAATTCACCTGCACGGCGACTTATAGGAAATGATCCATCACTTTCATGTTTCAATCTTTAAGGGCTTCCTTTTTACAGATTCACTCTCATTCGATGAGCGCTCAATAAGCATATGGCATGGCCAAATTGGGAAGTGTCAATTACACACACGATATACCTTTCTTCAAATTGATTGTTTCCTCTTAACTTCGACGAAATCTATCTGGCTGTGAACGAAATATTCAACCTTCGAACAGGAGCGCGTGGGTCAGTGTGTAAAATGGTTTTATCAGCATCCTGAAGGCCTCAAAAACCCAACATTCCACAATCTGGAATGAGCTTTAGCATTTAGGGGAACTCAGGTCGTTGTAACACAGAGCTACAAAGGAGAAAGGACTTTATTTGCGGCTGACTACCATGGTAACGGCTTAAAACTATTCTATTTACAGTGTACGACACATCACTCTATTGACATTCTCGATCTTCGGAGCAAGCAATTTCCAAAACCGCTCCTGTGAAACGGTGTTTTCACAAGAAAGAGTTGCATTTAGGTAATCCTACCCCGCGGATTGGTATCGGATACACAATATCCACAAGCACGAAAATTGCCCGAGGTCAGCTTTGCAGTTTTTGCTATGTCACCAGCGTTGTAACAGACTAGGAACGGCAGTTTTATTGAGTAAACTGGAAGCGAACTCATGCGGTATCAGAAGTAATTTATGGACGGTGTAGCTAATCGCCAAATTATAAAGTTGAGAGGAAACAAATCATAATTTGATTCTTGGAAGTTGTCCGTCGTGACTGTTTCGGTTTGAGCCTAGCAAAGTGCTAATTCAAATAAAAATTAGATAGCAAGACGTTTCTTTTAATATGCCAGATATACGTGCCACTTTATTCGCAGAGGGGATGATATACACCCAGTCTGAGCGATTCTCTCGTATGCTAGGCAGAGAAAATTCTAATTGTAAGAAGCGAAGAGACGGTGTGTTTCTAAATGAAATGTGCGTTTGGGCGAAGAATGATTTTAAAGTTAGCATATTTAGAAACATTTGGAGACTGGCCACCCAGTCTTCAGATCAAAAGAGTCTTTGAGATCCAGAACTAACGACCAGTGAAAATAGTGAGATCTGAAAGACCTTAATTCAAGCTATTTGACGATCACAGATAGGCTCAAATGAATCATACCGGCATAAGTTTCTGTCTAATACCGTGGTCAGAGGCTCGAGCGTGATTCTGGCATATTTACTAAAAAATTCTTAAGCGTAAATGTGTCAAACTGCGTTGCAAAAAGTCAGTGACATCTTGACTTATTTGTAAATATATTAATCTTATCAGGGAATCTTATCTTTAGAAGTTGCATGGCTACTTTCAAACCTGGTCAACCAATTATGTTTAAGGCACTTCCTCGAATAAACGCTTGAGCACTTCTTCAAAATCTTGGATGAAAAATGGAGAGCTTATCGGAATGAGGGTGCTTTCTAGGAGTGGCAACTTATTAAGAAATTATTAGCTTGTGCAGATTCAGCTGTAAAACGTTGAGGATAAAGTGGTAATAGAAACAAGTTTTATTTGCGTTAAAGAAAGCGAGGGAGGAGAGGAGGTGGGGGCAAGTTGAAAGCTTTATGTAACAGCGCATTTTAAACTTTCTCACTTGATGATTCCTTTTTAACTGGGTAAATAAAAGCGAGAGTTAAGTAGGTTTCGGGCGCATTAATCATTACGTGAATTGGTTTAATTCGTCTTGGTCACAGTAGTTTCTGCTTTGCTGAAGATAATCGTTAATTGATATCACTCAATCTTGCGCATCAGCTTAATGTGGACTCTACTGTAATGTAGACCGCGAAATAGGTCAAATGCTCCCCAATAACAGCCTTTGGCGAAGCTGAAACATGTGTTCATGAGCAGGCGACAGATGAAACGGGCGGCGGTAATGGATGAGATAAAACTTTTTCTAGCGTGGATAACTTGTATCGCTCTCCTCTAGTTTCGGCTTTACTTTATTGGAAATTTTCAGAGTCAGTCCTAAAAATATACAATATTTCACTGATTTCTCTTCCTCTTTTTTTTTTTGAACAAACGTAATTCCAAACTCGGAGATGCGTTTGCAGTGAAACGTTTTCTTTTTTTAGGACTGAGTCTGGCAATTTCTGAGGGTTTTCCCGGACTTTCGTCTAAGACATTGATTTATATATTTCGTTAATAGTTGTATTGCACCGCACAAAAGAAGGGAATCATGATTTATCACGTTTCCCAAAACATTGAGATATGAGTCATGTTCTTCAACTGATCTCTGGGTTTCAATGCCCAGAGTCTGTGCAGCCCAGGTATAGAAGCAATCCCCGTATTCAGGCGGATTGAATGTCACTTCAAACCCTAAATTCTCCAGTTTCTTTTCAATATCTAGCGTGCCAGCTTTCAAAAGACATCCAACAAATCGAAACAAAGATTAATTAGACAGTAACACACTGACAAAAATCCTTCCCCTCGAACTTTATAACGCAATGAAACATGTGCAAGTAGAAAAGAAAACACGCGCGACTTAACTTTCGGACATTTCTGACATGTAAAAATAAGAAAAAAAAAACTAAATGAATAGATAATAGAGAGCGATTACTCTTCTTGAACCCTTGACACTTTACCCTTGACTTTCGACAAAAACCTAAACTAAATTTCTTTGGAGGCCGCAAACTTGATGTCTGTTTCAGTTGACGAATTCAAAGGGTATGTAGTTTTGTTAGGTTTTGGCGAGAATTGGCGGAGTATTGGTCGAAATATTTTCTTTTTTCCGACTTCACTATCGATTGATTCTCTCTGGAACCAATAGGAATATCAAAAAAGCCTCACATCTTTTTTAGCCTTGTCCAGTTTGTTTAGATGTCTGTGAAAGCTTGAAGGTTGGTAATTCAGTTAAACAAACGCCGTCAATTTTATTATGGTTTCATCGGCCGAACCAAAAAATGAAAACCATCAAAACTCTTGTTATTTTCAAAATCTATACGCTATAAGCACTAGTTTTGGAAGCGCGTTCATAATTTCCTCATACTGTTATTTAAGAGTTTGTTTCTCGCTCATTTTCCTGTTTATATGAAGAATATGTTTTCACTCCGGTCCTCTTCCTATGATCTTCATGGTAACTAAATTCTTTCACTTAGTAAACCTAAAACAACTACCTTTGGTCTTAATTCCTTTTCTTATATCTCAGCTACGCAGTGGAATGCACTGCCAGACTATTCTCATAATAATCATTCTAAGCAACATATGGCAATCTGCGGTCTTTCCTTATACTTAGGTAGCACGGAAAGCCGTAAAACTCTTCAACAAAAGCTCATCTTACAAACCGGCAGTCTAAATCCCACAGGCATCAACGAACGCTTTTCATTCCACTAATTTATTCGTGTTTTTCTCGTTGCCATGTTCCCACCAATAACGTAGCTCCATTTTCTGCCTTTGAAAGGACATACAACCCACAATTTCTCTTGTCGCTCCGAGAGGGGCTAACACTCGAAACGTGAGCTTTTGCAATCGTTACGGTGGCCAATTTACCATTTCAACTTTGTTCATATATCCAAATTATCTCGTTACCCCCACCGACGCAGCCCCAAATGGTTTCTTTACGAACTATCAGCCTTTATACTTCACCACTAAATTTTCTCCGGTTATTATTGGATTAAATCGATCACGTGACGCGATAGTGTTCATCCGTGGAGAGACCCTATCAGCCCATAGTGCCCGTCCGCGGAAAATACCTGGATTGATAGTACTCATCCGTGAAAAGTTTAGAATAGTTTGACGGCCGTGAAGTTAGGCAGATCGAAAAACCAGCGACTTTTCAATTCTGACAGGTATAACGTATTATTTAGCCAATGTACGGTTGCGAATTATTGACATTTGTGACAAGCTGTAGGCGCGGAAGAAAATTCAGTGGTGAACAATAAAAACGATAGAGTGTTTATGTCTCGGAACTATCGGTCTGATAGTTGCCCCTTGGAAATTTAATGTTCTAAAAACTCGCATATTTTGTAGCTGTCGTCTATTCATAAAACACACGCCTCGAGCATCTTGTTCTCCAATTTATCATGTGAAAAAACTTGCAAGTTTCTATGTATAGGCTTTAATTCGGCAGGATTTCACCTGGAACAACTCACTGAACACTAAGACTAAAAACTTCAGGCAACCCGCACTTCTCTCCGTGTTGACGGGTAAAGGGATCCCGATTAGCACACTGCTTTTCTTTAATGGTGTATATGCGAGAATTTTTACATTTTTGAGAAGATCCTGTTGTTTTTGTTGCTACAGCAAACGAAGAGATTTATTAAACTGAAAATCAGCTTCTATACTGAAGACCACTGATCTAAAATTGCCATTTTTCAAAGCAGTTACGGTAATGGATATACTGAACCGCAGGAAACGAACTTCACTATGAATTCTTTCACTGGACTCTCTTCTACAAAATCCATGTGCTGGCAAATAGCTAAGGCAACTAGTTTTTTTTTTTCTATCCACTTGAATTGAGAAACAAGTTTGTAGTTAGGTCAAGTAGTCCTACATGAGAGCTAATCAGTTTCTATCAAAAGCTGACAGCCAGAAGTGTTAGCTCTCTTCAGGATATTGCTAATAAGATAACATTTGTTCAAAGCCATGTTCTTTCCATTTGTCTCAAACTTTTGTGGTTGAGAAAATTAGATGTAAACATCGCCAAAACTCACAGAAAAAGAGTTGACGCTTCCATATTCTCTTTATATAACATCTCTAATTCAAAACCCCTAACATAGTGTTTCATCACGTCCCCTGCAACCACCTACCAAGAAATAATAGAAATAAAGACCGCTTCTTTTCTACCTATATCCTTTCCTTTCCTGCAGCCACCTGTCCATAACAAAATTATAAGTGGAGATTGCTTTCTTTTTATCAACAATCGTTTCTCCTTTCCTATCAATAACCCTTTTCCCCTTAATTATTATTATTATTAAATTTAAATTTATACCGCGCAGTTTCTATAAAAATATTCAACTGCGCCTTACAATAAATATTAAATCAAAAATAAAATAGAAGTTCAAAATGACATTTCTAAAATTCTATAAATAAATAAATAAAATAATTCATCAATAATGCAATTTAATCATAAGAACTATAGTAACTAATTAAACGCCCTATTAAATAAAAAAGTTTTAAGTCTAATTTTAAAAATATCTAAACTGGAAATAGATCTTATTGTGGTAGGAAGCAGATTCCAAAGTCTAGGGGCGGCACAACTAAACGATCTATCTGCCAGGGTCTTCTTGGATATTATTTTCGGGAAAGTTAATAAAGCTGCGGAGTCATCGTTGCGCGATGACAGTCTGACGATGACAGTCCGACATGTAAAAGTGAAGATATAAAGGGAACTGATTCAGTTGTATTTGAGTAATCTCTAGTTATTTGAGTCTAATAAATTCCTTCCTCATCTTGATCGCCATCTCAGAAATAATTAAGCACGAGTGCATTACAAATATAACCTGACAGTGACATTCCGTTGACAGTCCGATATGCAAACGTGAATAAAAAAAGGTGAACTGATTCAGTTGTATTTGAATAATCTCTAGTTCGTGATCGCTATCTCAGAAATTATTCAGTTCGAGTGTCATAGAAATATAACCTGACAATGATATCCATTGAAATGTTAGACCAGGCTTCAAAGATCAGAGTTTTACATTTCATGACACTTGTGCGAGTGTTTCTCGCACTTTTAACGATCGCCATTTATCTAACAGAAAATTCGCATGGAAGCAATTTGAGGTTACAGAATAAAGAATGGAAACCACCGGCACCTCTTTTAATTTGTCCTTCATAATACGCTAACACCTGGTTTTTAAATAGTAGCTGATTGGCAGCCGTGATAAGCTCCAGTTGAATTAAATCGGTATAAGTTTGTATGTAATACTGTAGTCAGAGGATCGAGCATGGTTCCAGCATAATTACCAAAACTCTTGAGCGTAGATGTATCAAACTGTCTCGAAAAAGCTCAGAGCAATCTTAAATTATTTGTAAATGCAATAATCCTATCAGGGAATCTTATCTTGAGAAGTTCACTGCCTTCTGTTAACCAAGTCTGTCTAAAGTACTTCCGCGAATAAGCGCTTGGGCACTTCTTCAAAATCTCGGCTGAAAAAAAAGGGGAGCTGATTGGAATCAGGGTGCTCTATAGGAGTGTAACTTATTCAGAAATTATTAGCTTGTACTGATTCAGCTGTAAAAAGTTGTAGATAAAGTGGCAATAGAAAAAGGTTTAATTTGCGTTCAAGAAAGCGAAGAAGGGGGGCTGGGGGATGGGGGCAAGTTGAAAGCTTTATAAACAGCGCATTTCCAACTTTCTCTCTTGATGATTCCTTTTTAACTGGGTAAATAAAAGTGAGAATTAAGTAGGTTTCGGGCGCAGTAGTCCATTATGTGAATCGGTTTAATTCGTCTTGGTCGCAAGAGTTTCTGTTTCGCTAAAGATAAGCGTTAATCGATACGATCACTCAATCTTACGCGTCAGTTTAATATGCACTCTACTGTAATGTCTATCGGTATTTGTCATCCCGATCCGGCCTTGGTCTTTCTACTAGAATTATAACAATCCTTTAACAGTTTTTTTCACTTTTTATGACTAGAAGTGAATTTATTTTAAACGTATTTCATCATCTCAACATTTCTTTAAGTTACCTTAGCAACGCAATATATCTGAGAACTCAATCACTATGCACAATAAAGTGTTGGCTTCGAATGCGCAGCATCGCAGGCTCACTCGACTTTCATTCAGGTGATCATTGTCAAACTCGCACCGATCTATATACCAGGAAAGAGAACTTTTTCAATATATTTATGTAATAAATTCATGATCTTACAACAAGAGGTCTGTCACATATGTAATACTAATTGAATTCCACTCAATTTACCCACTTCTTGGCTATTCATTTACACATGTCTTAACACTTTTATTTCTAAAAATAATTTTTTTCCGAACCTCATTTTCAACGGTTCCGTGGAGAGGTATAAGACAGGTCACCTCTCATAATGTTGAAATCCTTTAGCAGACAATAAGGAGAGGGGTCAAAAGTTTTTCCTTTAACTTTTAAATCCTGACTATACTCTCAACAACAGTCTTCTCAAGCTGTTTACTGATTCCATATTCATCACCCAGGAAAAATTGTGGAAGCTGTTCGGAGCCACAAAGATTTAAAGAGTCGAAAAAACCTCTCTCGACCGGGTAGATACATCTCCATTTTGAATAAGATAGCAGACACACCTTAAAAGTGCTTTTCAAGGCAAATGACTGTGATATTGTACTTTCTGTAATGTCGTTGTCTAATCACAACTGAACCCCCATAGCTAGTTTACCCATTTTCATATGTTGCAATTTCATTACTCGTGGGCTTTTGTGAAGGGTTTGAAATTATATGAAGAAGTCGCGTGTCAATCATTCTGAGAGTAAATGAGTTAACACTGCACTCTTATCAATGATTTTTGTTAATTAGATTAAGAATTTTTTAAATTTATTTTGACCGTCACACCCTGGAACTTTGAGGAAAGCCTAATTTATGAAACATTTTTTAAGAACAGTAGAAACAATTAACTCAAGAGGTCATTAAAAATGAGAGTGTTAACAGAAAGTTAACAGAGTGTTAATATTTCTGCACAGAAGTGTGAAGAAATATCGAGAAATGTCGTATTCTCGTCTTTTTTGGAGCGCGACCGATGAAAACTTTACGGAGAAATACAGCGTAACGCCAAAGCGATAATGTACATGGTAATTGAAAATGACTGGTGCTACGAAAATGACTAAGAGTTTAAGAAACTGAGACAACCCATATGATCCAAACTATTACATATCGACGAGGAACGGTTAAGCGATAGTGAGGAGATTTATATATAGCTTTCATGTATAACTCAGTTTACGCTGGGCTAAGTGTCAGCAATAAGGCGTTGGTTGGCACTACTTGATTTTAATCACCGTTCTTTGAGAAAATTCAAATTTACCTCCACGGCGACTTATAGGAAATGATCCATCATTTTCTTGTTTCAGTCTCAAGGGCTTCAATTTTACAGATTCCCTCACATTCAGAGGGTGATCAATAAGCACATGGCATGTCCACATTGGGAAGTGTCAATCGCACACATGATACACCTTTCTTTAAATTTGGTTGTTTCCTCCTAACTTCGGCGAAATCCCGCTGTGAACGAAATGTTCAACCTGCAAACAGAAGTGTCTGGGTCATTGTATAAAATGGTTGTATCAGCATCCTTAAGGCCTTCAAATCCAACAGTCTGGGATCTGGAATGACCTTTGACATATAGGGACCTCGACTCACTGAATCACAGACCAACGCGGAGAGAAAAGACTATTGTTTGCGGCTGATTACCATGTTAACGGCACCACAAAATTGTTCTTACATTGTACAAGACATGACGCTATCGACATTGCCGATCCACGGAGCGAGCAAATTCCAAACCCGCTCCTGCTAAACGGTGTTCTCACAAATAGATGTACATTTAGGTATCGGATAGACAAGATCCAGAAGAACAAAAATTGTCTGAGGTCAGCTTTGGAGCCTTAGCCATGTCATCAGCGTTCTAATAGACTAGGAATGGCACTTCTATTGAATAAACGGGAAGCGCAATCATGCATTATCAAAAGTAGTTTATGAGCGGCGTAACTAATCGCCAAATCATAAAGTTGCAAACAAGCACCCTCACACAAGGCACATGTCAACTGGCACATCGAAGAATCCATTAAAAGGAACGAAAAAGAAGAAGAAAAAAAAGCAGGAAGGGGTGGTACTTAGACTTTGGTCCTGATAAGCTTTGTTCTGCTCGTATCATTAAAAAAGAAAAAACATTTAAATAACGCTAAAAACTCTGCGCAGGTTTAAAAGCGCTTTATCATTTATCACAAACTAGAAACGAACGGTTTCCTACAAAGAAACGTTTTGAGTTGTTTCTTAAAAGTAGCTACGCAGCTAAAGGATCTGATTGGTAACGTACGGCAACAAGTGCCATAAGGCAGGAGCGGCATGAAAAAAAGCGCGGTCCCCAAGTCTAGAGCAGGTGACCAAGGAACGAACAGAAGAGATTAAGTAGACTAGCGAGGAGCATAGTTGGAGGCAGGTTTTAGAGGTAACACATCTCAGCTTTTTTAACGACTTAAAAACAGAAAGAAGCAAATTTTAAATTCAACCCTGAATGACGCAGGAAGCAAGTGTAGGTCTGAGAGAGGTGGTGTAATGTGTTGAAATTTCGTAATCTGGACAATCACCCTAGCTGTGACGTTCGGAACGTTCTGTAAACGATCAAATTGGATATTTAGGTAGACTGCGATCTTGGGATCCGTCACGCAATACTGTTGAAAATTTTCCTTAAAATCCATCCAGAACGATATTAACCTTCAAGCTCATCAGAATGCTCTGTTCGGAAACTATGGGACTCGAATTTTATATATAGTTGTGGAAAAGGTCTCCCAGCTTAAATAAATACAATTGGTCACACGAAAAATTGCATTACATGGGAAATGTGAACTGAATAAAAAAGTCTTCTGGAAGGGGAGTCAAATTAAAATCGATCATAAAACATTTGTGAGGAAAATAGCCCAAAGGGCGAAAAACTACCTCAGCTCATGTATCGGTGAGAGACGATCAACTAAGACGATTTAAAGTACAACGTAAAGGTAATTTTCTTGCGGTATATGTCGCTGGCATATCTATGCAGCAATATAACTAAGAGCGCAAGGCACGTTATCGCGATTTATAGTTTAAGTGAAATATATCACTTGGACTCTATAAGATACCTGATGGGAACACTTGCAATACAAGGAGCTTCGACGGCTTTCTTGTTTTCACTTATGACGTATAATTTGGACCCAATGCCAAATAAATAACTTCAGAAAATCGTACAGGAAAACAATGCAAGCTGTTCACTAGTCTTTCAATGGGGCAAGAAAAGAATAGACGAAGAACACGTCTTCATGGCTTATTCATAGTCGTTAGTAATTCTGTTAGAAAACACTTGGCAAGTGCAGCATTTGCACGCTCAGGAATACAACAGAAAAACGCTCAGGAAAACAAGCAATACACTCGCGTTTTCGTGGAGCAGGAAAACAATTGACAAACATCATGTTTTCATGGCATTCACCATTAGTTATTCTGTGAGAAAACGCTTGGCAAGTGCAGCTTCCGCTTGCTTAAGTAAACTATAGAAAAATGTTCACCAGCGTTCTCGTGGAGCCGGAAAACAATCAACAACTATCATCAACGTCTGTGAATATATGAAGGTCATATATTTGAACTGTGGCTAAAGAGCGAGTATGAGAGCGATCCCTGCAGTAATGAACTCTACTTAAGCGTTGATTCATCATTTCACGGGTATATTACGAACCAACCTAATGGCCCGCTCTCAGTTGGCTTCTTAGCCCAGTTGGTAGAGCACTGCACCAGTATCGCAGATGTGATGGGTTCGTATCCCGTAGAGGCCTGAAGTTTTTACAGCCCTCATTTTCACTACCACTTCTGCCGCGGTAACGAACACCACGGTGGTGTTCGTTACCGCGAAGATCCTTCTGATACTCGTTCTTTAACCGCAGTACAAATATATGACTTTCATATATTCACAAACGTTGATTCATCAATTGACGGGTTTATTACGAACCAACCTAATGACCAGCTCCCAGTTGGCTTGTTAACTCAGTTGGTAGAGCACGGCACCGGTGTCGCAGAGATCATGGGTTCGAATCCCGTACAGGCCTGAATTTATTTCAGGCCTCATTTTTATTACCGCTTGAGAGTGTGTGTCCATAAACTGATGAAGAATTCAGCGGTAAATTTCAAATTTTCAAGATTTCAAAATCGCCCAAACTTTGGCTATTGGTAGTCCATATTGAACTATTTATCGCTATGGGTTTGATTTATCAAATGGTGTTTTCTCTCGGCAGAAAATGATGATACCCGATTTCAGGGCCAAGTATTGAAAGATTAGACTAAAAATTAGCCATTTTGAGGCTGACGGCTTGCCGTAACTATAAAACCAGAAGAGAACCACTTGCCATCAGCTCATTCTGCAAAGTTTGCAGGTTTCATATTATAATTCCTATGACATTTGAAAGACAATGAGGTATTGAGTGAGACCTGAAAGGAAGCCCTCTGTTTTTCCATGGAAATAACTAGTAAACTTCAAAAAATAATTTACCCTACTACCTTTATCACAAATCAAATGAGATGTTTTTGCTTAGAATGCAGAAGAAGTGGGATTTTAGCTGATATCGATATAGTTTTTTTTTTTTTTCTGGGGAAATTAGGTTGTGCTATGTGAAAGTGTGCTCAAAATTGCAACTTTTGGGCAAATCAAACAAGAGATTGCGTGACTGACGGTGACAGACAGCTCTATCATTCCAGCCCAAAGCCCCAAAGTCGATTAAAATATATCTTCTTGTTGTGGCGGAGTTTTGTTATTTATTACTTTTTTGAGAAAATACAGCAGCTAATGGAATGCTTGTTATATTACTAACTTGGATGATATTTTTATGTGAACAGTGCATAATTATGCAGCACATTTACAGTATTTTTTCAGGTGAATAAGGGTTAATCAATTGATACCATTTCTATTTTAGAACAGCCGCCAGCTGGAGATAATTTATAGTTTAAAGAATCAAGATTTCATCACTGATCACTAGGGGCTATGCAAATGTTGATCTAAAAGCCTTGAAATGAACTATTTATCATTGTTGTTATGGTTGCTATTCATAAACAAGTTGTGATCCCAATTCAATTATAGGGAATTTTTCCCACGGCCTGTCTCACGCTATGCAACTCAGCAATGGCGTTCTCATGCTCCTTTCATAGAATAACTGAAACAGACTGCTCGTCTGATAGGTTAGATAAAAGCAAGAGTCTTGAAATTGTTACTTTACGAAATTGCTCAAAGGATATTTCGAATCATTGTTCTCACTGGTCATTTTCTGGAGTGAAAACGGAAAGTGAACTTATACTTGCTAGAGTGGGTGTTTTCCGCGAGGACGAGACGCAGAGTTTAGACACAATCTGCTCACACCACCGCCGTGAACTCGGACTTGGCTAGCGGTAAAACATTTCCAAGTGCTGTGCGCCACAAATCTTATCCCAACATTGAGCAAATAAAAACGCGGATCAAGGAATTTCGAAAGTCGTGAGTTAATTCTCAGCTCCGCTGTCCCTGACCACTGTAGAGCATACGCTCTGAGTGATCCTGACGACCCAAATTATTCTGTGACTTGTGGCCACGCCCACTGTGACAGCTGTGACCGCTGGCTGCTTGTCTCGTCTGTAATGAGGGAGATTGAGGAAGGCTTAGAAACGGCTGAATGCTCGGACAATGAAAAAGAAGAACTGTCTTTTGTTATTTCCCAGGCCAAACAGAGCATTAAATACTGAAAAGCCTATTTATCGCGGTCTATAAATCAGGATGAATGCAGACTTGACATCATGAGCGCCCTCAGCGCCCCACCCATTTTTCTAGTACTTGACTGGGTGATGAAATATCTTCCACGTAAGTTCCGGGAAAGCCAGTCGGATTGGTTTGGTAAAAGAGGTATATCGTGGCATATTGCAGTGGCGATTAAATGCAACAGCGGAGAAGTGGAGATGATGACATTCGTTCATGTGTTTGAGGGTGCTACGTCCAAGACAGTAGCTCGGTGTCAGCCATACTTGATCACGTCTCTATTCAACTCAAGACTATTATGCTAGAACTGCAGACCATTTATATTCTAAGCTACAACGCTAGATATTATCATTGTGCGCAGACTCTGATTACAGCTCTTCAGATTGCCAAACGTCATGACCTAAAGATCTCTCGGATTGACTTTTCTGAGCCATAGGGAGTCGAGGAAAGGGCGCTTCCGATCGCAAGGCAGCCACTATAAAGTCACACATGGTGAAATATCTGAATTCAGTTCTGGATACGACATTGAGATTGCTGCACTGATGAAAGAAGCTATGGAGTCTTCCAGGGGTGTGCGCGGTGTAATTGTGAAGGTGTGCAGTCCTCACAATGCTCCATCCATCAAGAGTTTCAAGGGGGAAAAAGTGAGTTTTGTCAGAAACCTTTGCTACGGCCAGGAAGGTTTAAGAAAGTGGAGAGCCTACGAGATTGTCCCTGGAAAAAGTATTCCCTTTTCAAATTGCGATGTCCCTGATCAATCGGAACTACCGATGATGGAGATCAGGCCCTTGACCAGCGAGACTAGCACAAGCTTTGTTCCAGTAGTACCCAGACGAATAGGTGGCCGAACCCCCGCAACTGATATAGAAGGCAACTCCGATTGTGTAGATGAGTCTTCAGATGAGTCAGGCGTTGATGTTGATGTTGGTAACAATTGTCCATTATTTACATGCGTAGAAGAGGGATGTGTCAAGACGTTTATACAACATTCATCGCTGGTTCAACACCTGGGCTATGGAAAGCACAAGCGTGTTGTAGAGCATAAAACGCTCTTTTACAGGGCCATGATAGAATACGTGACTCATCTGGATTGTGGCGCGAGTAAATGCCCAACGGTCCTAGAAGGCAATAAACCATCACTACCAACTGTGCCCACCACTCTTCCGATGGGATGGGCACTGAAATCGACACAGTACCGTAGTACAAAGGTTACTGACAATCAAAAACAGTACCTTAATTCCAAGTTTCAAAATGGAGAGAGAACAGGGAAGGCAGCCGACCCGACTGATGAAGTCTCTGAAGCCATGAGGAATGCAAAAGATAGCAACGGGGAGAGACTATTTAGCTATGGGAATTTTCTCACAAACCAGCAAATTAGCAGTTACTTTTCTCGCCTTGCTTCTAAGCGAAGTGTCGAGGTAGATCAGCCTGATATTGAGAACGAGACTCCGGGAATAGACCTTCAGAGTGTACTTAGTGACAAGGTTTTGTCTGAGGTCAGCATTCAGCATTATAATTTAATCATATATGATTCCTACAACATCTGTGAGTTAGTGTTGAACTCTTAGCTTGGCTCCTTTTCTGTTACGGGGTATCTGCGAATCCTTTGTTCCTGACATATCGGAAATAACAGTTCGAAGGAAAAAGCCATTTGTGGCCTTGCTCTCAAACCTGGTACAAGACTGTACCTATAGCAGTGGCAAGCGCTCATAACTGTAGTACGTACACGGTATTACTACCTGGCAGTTCGATTTCATAGTATCTGGCCACCAAAATGACTCTCGTCATTTTTGGGTGAAACACCGAATTATTTGACAAATGAGCCCTATTTAGAGATGAATACTATTATATAGGGACGACTAATAGCCGCAGTTTGAACAATTTCGAGTTTTCGCATTTTAATTTTGCCCCTAATTTACGATTTCCTTTGATCCTTGGAGACATTCGCTCTTTGTTTTAAAGTTGAGAAATATCTTTTCTGTAACATAGACTTTTGTGTCTAGTATCTAAGTTAGTTGTTGCGAAAACTTTTTATGAATCGTTGGTAGAAGGCTCGTGAGCCAATTCAAAAACACAGTGGCGTATAAACAAACCCACTTGAAAGCCAATTAACCGCGGGAAAAAATAAACCAGTCAAACTCGGGCTTGAAAATGCTGCCCGAGTCCTGCGACCTCGGGAAGCACTTTAAGAATGGCTGCCTGTAAGGATCGAGAATCGTCCGTCAGCGACCATTTTGGTGAATTGCTCATATTTTGCTCAACGATACCCTTTGGTAAACTGTTTTCAAAAATCAAGTTTAAAAGTTCGGACGAGTGTTAATTTTTCAGAAATTTGCCAAAATTTGAAAACGCGGTTTAAGTGCGGTTTTCCGCCTGGCAAATTGTCAAAAATTCACTGCAAACCCCAAGCTCCGTTGAAGGCTTAAAATGAATTCAGTTAGCACCAAACTTCACACGTTTTAAGAAAAAGTCTTCCCCTTTATTTTTGTTATTTAATTTTTCCGTACACAGCTATATTGTGATTTTTTTTTTGCCCCTTAAGCAACAAAAAGTGCTGTACATGGGGCGAAAAATAGGTAAAATTTAACGCGATAAAAGTATACCTGGTACATAATTTTTTAAATTTTTAAGTAGATATTCGTAATAAAATGTCATTATTCAATTCCTGAGTAAATTTGAGGCTTTGAATCGGAACGCTTCTTTTCGAAAATACTACAAATGTTTGTGTCCTGAGCGAGCAAAGATATATGTTGTGTAAACAAACGCTAATCTAATTATTCCCTGCCAGGTAGAAAAAGGTTTTGAAATCAACTTTAATTTTGGAAATTTTTAGCTATTATGCCACAAGATATTAGGTAAAAGGGAAATCATACATTCAGAGTTGCGTGAGAGCAGAGAGAAAATAAAATCAGTGTCGAAAATGTACATACGGTTGTTACATCGATGACCATTATGCAAATTACTACCTCAGCTGTAGGAAAACTATGATATCTCTTGCTCATTTTGTTGAATGACTCTTTTAACCATTTTGGCGAATTGCTCATATTTCGCCCAAAGAAACCTCTCAGTAAATCCTTTTCAAAAATCATGTTTTTAAGTTCCAGCGATTCTTAACTTTTCATAAATTTACGAAAATCTGAAAACGCGGTTTCAGGTTACCTGAGTTCAGGCTCCGCATCTCTCACAGTCCAAAATTAACTGCGAAAACAAAGCTCCGCTCAAGGCTTAAAATAAAATCAATCAACACTAAACTTCACACGTTGTAAGGAAAGCTATTCTTATTCAATTCTGCTGAGTAAATTTTTTCGGGCACATCGATTTTGGGATTACTTAAGCCCTTGAAAGAACATCCTTACAGACCACCCAAAATGGCGTTGAAAAACGGTAATATTTCGCGCGAAAAAAATGTAGCTGTTACCTGACACTTTGGATCTTTAACAGTATATTCGTCAAACATTGCTATTTCCATTCACTTTGCAATTTTTGATGCTCTGAATCGCATTGCTTCCTTTCAAAAATGTCAGAAGTGTTCGTGACCTGAGCGAGGAAAATGATGCAAAGTGTCTGAACAAATAATTAGGTATTTTAACCATATTGAGTTGTTAAATATCCAAATTAAATTCGGTCTCCGTTGTAGTGACTTATAGCTTGTAAAATGTAAAGAGACAGGTCAAAAATTTTGCCAGATGTTTGATAAGGTTCTCCAAAACATTTTTGGGCTGAAAAATCTGCAAGCGAAGTACACATTACATTACCACCTTCTCACATTCAAGTAATGCAAAAGATACATTCGAAAGAAGCTACTTAAGACTTGATTCCACACTGATAATCTAAATACTTTTTATCTTTTACAATGAGAACTCATTTTATGTAAGTATAAATACAAAGAAAGGCGCCTTATGACCTTCAAAGTAATTTAATACAAGAGAACAGGTCTTATTCTCCTGGTAATTATTAATGTCACGCAACGTAACGTAATTGGACACGTTTTGGGGTGCTTGAACATACGCGCGTTAAAACCGCAACTGAAAGGACGACGTCGTTAAATTGGAGAAAGAAATTCCGCATTAAAACATGAGCGGATAGAAATGTAGGTTGAATACTCCCGCATCCGTCAGTTTGCATATTTCCGCCACCAGATGAGTAAACTTCATTACCGATGTGAAGACCAGAAAAGAAAAGTGAGGGTCAAAAATAAAATAACCACTAACTGACGATTAGGAACGATACGCCGTTCATTCGTTTCTTCCTCACTTTCCTATTCTGCTAAACGAAAGAGAAAG
The DNA here is from genome assembly GCF_964205215.1 of Stylophora pistillata. Classification (NCBI taxonomy): domain Eukaryota; kingdom Metazoa; phylum Cnidaria; class Anthozoa; order Scleractinia; family Pocilloporidae; genus Stylophora; species Stylophora pistillata. The sequence goes on from NC_142519.1 coordinate 53,059,193, forward strand.
TCAGCATCATGATGACTTTTCAGTAGAGCCAAGTACGGGGCATTTTTACGAATGGGCTTTGATGGTACATTGAGGCCAAGATCTTCACACATGTGCTGCCACATGGGTAGCCTCAAGATTTTCAAAGAGTCCTTTAGCGCCATTTCACAAAGATCGTACTGATCATAGATCAGGGGATGGTCAAGTTGTATTGACGTGACAGTCTCCTTTGCCTCGCTAAAATTACTCTCCTCCTGAGCTGCTCGGATATCAGCGTCATCAGCATCTCACTGGCGTACTAACGCACTCTGTCTTGAGAAGAAAGAGGTGATCTGGGTAGTTGTGAGGAATTCCGATGACTAGAAAAGTCGTGCACCATCGGTGCCCCGGGCACGCCGCATATCTCGAGCAACTACCTCAGCGTCAAGCTTGCGGCCTGTCGTCTGCCCTACTCGAAATTTAGACAGAAAGTACGAAGTTTTTTTTCGTTGAAACTGTAAGCCTTCTTTATTACTCTGAGAGCCCAGCCTTCTTTCAGAGAAACACGAGAATCTTCCTTTCCCACAGTATACTGGGTATACTGACGCACTATCCTTTGCCCTTTGTAGTAAATCCGAGATTGAAGTGTAAAAGTGTTATCGTGTGGTTATCAGACCTTGAGTGAAGTTTTTGTTTTTTTTCAGTCTTTGGTATATTTGAGAGCCCATTTAGGGTCTCATGTGGTGCTTGTTTGCTGGGATCGGACGTCGGTTATGATAAATAGAAATAATTCGCATTGGTACACTGAAGTGCTTGTACAGAATGCTGTTCTCCCCCTGCATTCTCAGGAATTATTGATAAATATATACATATTATCTCCATATGTATGAAAAACAACCATCGATTTGTTTAAGAGTCATTCAACAATCTGAGCAACAGATATCATAGTTTTCCTGCAGCTGAGGTCGTAATTTGCATAATGGTCATCGATGTAACAACCGTATGTACATTTTCGACACTGATTTTATTTTCTCTTTGCTCTCACGCAACTCTAAATGTATGATTTCCCTTTTGCCTAATATTTTGTGGCATACCAGCCAAAATTTCCAAAATTAAAGTTGATTTCAAAACTATTTTCTACCTGGCAGGGAATAATTAGATTAGCGTTTGTTTACACAACACATATCTTCTGCTCGCTCAGGACACAAATATTCGTGGTATTTCCAAAAGGAGGCGTTCCGATTCAAAGCACCAAATTTTACTCAGGTATTAAATAAGGACATTTTATTACGAATATCTAGTTAAAAAGTTGAAACATTATGTACCAGGTATACTTTTATCGCATTAAATTTTACCTATTTTTCGCCCCACGTACAGCACTTTTTAAGGGTGTTGCTTAAGGGACAAAAAAAATCACAACATAGAAAAACTACGGAAAAAATTAACATAACACAAATGAATGGGAAGACTTTTTCTTAACACATGTAAAGTTTGGTGTTAACTGAATTCATTTTAAGCCTTCAACGGAGCTTGGGTTTTGCAGTGAATTTTGGACAATTTGCCAGGCGGAAAACCGCACTTAAACCGCGTTTTCAAATTTTGGCAAATTTCTGAAAAATTGACACTCGTCGGAACTTTAAAACTTGATTTTTGAAAACAGTTTACCAAAGGGTATCGTTGGGCAAAATATGAGCAATTCACCAAAATGGTCGCTGACGAACGTTTCTCGATCCTAACGGGCAGCCATTCTTAAAGCCCGAGGTTGACCAGCTTACAGTTTTTCACTATAGGGACTTTCAAGCCGGTAAACCACACGAGCACGTTAACATATACATGTTAAAGATAAAGATAAAACAAGAATAAAGATAAAAACGACCAGAAAAAAATTAATACATCTATATAGCACGACTCAACTACCACAGGAATGACCACTATATTTTCAATGAGCTTTTTCGTTGAGCGGAAATAATATATCTGTCTGTCACGGTAGGTCGCAAAATCTCTTGTTTGATTTCGCGAATATGTGGAAGTTTAAGCGCTCTCTCATTGACTACAGCCTTATTTCCCCAGAACAAAAGTCATATCAGTTAGAAGCCCATTTGTAAAGGGGTCTGACCTCTAAGTTTCGTTTAATTTGTAATAAAGGTAGTAGGGTAAACTGTTTTTTCAAGCTAGGTAGAGATTTCCATAAAGAAACATAGGAGGATCTTTCAAATCTCACACAATGTCAGATTTCTTTTCAAATGTCATAGAAAGTACAGTGCAAAACCTGGAAAAGTTGTGAAATAAGCTGATTGCATATGAATATCGTCGGGCTCTTTATTTAAAGCATAAGGTTTTCTTGAAAATTGCTAATTTCCAAGCCTAATTTGCTCACATCTGGCCCTGAAATCTAGTGTCGCCGTTTTCCGCCAAAACAAAAATATATTCGAGAAATGAACCACATAGCGATGAATAGTTTAATATGATCTATTAGTAGTCGGAGTTTGAGCAAATTTCGCTTTTCACATTTTTGCCGCTAGTTTCCGACTTTGTTTGATTCTTGTTGACACTCACTCTTAAGTCATGTTTGTTACTGCGAAGATTGCTCTCATAGTCAACAAACATCATGTTTTCATGGCATTCACCGTAATTCTGCGGTAAAACGCTTGGAAATTGAAATCCAGCTTTCGTGCGCTCGGGAAAACTATAGTAAAACAATTAGGAAAACAAGCTATATTGTAGCGTTTTCGTGGAGCAGGAAAACAGTCATAAACGTCATGTTTTTATGGTATTCACCATCAGTTATTCTGTGGGAAGACGCTTGGGAAATGCAGCGTTGACACGCACGGGAAAACTTGAAAAAAACATTAAGGAAAAACAGCTATTCATTGTTATTTTCCTGGTGCTGAATAACATGCGCTGAACATCGTGCTATTCTTCAGTTTTACTGAGAGCGAACAATGAATTTGCCGTCCGTTTCCAGATATCTGAAAATGTTGGTATAATGTTACATTTTTCAGTCATTCACCAATTCGAACCTTGATAACCCCAGTAAACAACGCAGATGAGCAAGCGTGGTTGGAAATAAATTTTGCCAAAGAATGCAGTAATTGAACAAGTGCTTGTTCGTTTGTTCATACGAACTGTGTAAGCCAGAAGTTTTGGGTAAAGGTGTCCAGGCCTTCCAACCTTTCTTCAAGACTTTGCACTCGGTGAAAATCACAATCTTTGAACACACTATCCAGCTCTGGTAGAAAGGAACTTTTTTGTCAAGTGCAGCCTTTCAATTTCAAAAACCTGAACAGCCCACTTATCTTTGTACTGTGTACTTTTAGGCTTAGAAGATTCAAACAAAAGCTTCCTTGTGGTAACTTTTAGAGTTCAAAATCGGGTAGACTTACCTATTGCTGCTTCTTCCGCTTTTCAAAATTGCAATTGAGGTCAATGCAAAGTGCAACTGCCTTTGATTAAAATGAAAACACCTCTCATTACATTGGCCAGCAAAATGTACATGTGTTAATGAAGCAAAAGAAAGATAAACTAAATATATGCGTGATCACTTTCCTTGTGATCAAGAAACCCTGATAAAACACTCTTCCTTTTTTTATGAAATGCTACCTCCAACAACTATAGTTCTAGTTCCCAAGCTCTTTTTTTTAAAGGACACAATAACACCGACTCAGTCTAGGAATCATGATTACCCGTTGAAGTATGTGTTAACTTTAATTTTATTGTGTCGATTTCTTAGGTATTTCTTATGACCTCAAAGTCTCCTTATTAACAGTACTATCTTATTAACTTCGGTTCTAAGCTTTTTCTTTGATTTCTTGCATCAGAAAGAGTTTGTAAGGCTGCAATTTTTGTTAAAGCTGATTCTGAGGCGTTTAAGCTCAGGGGTCTTCGACAGTCATAATATGCGATTGAAAGAGAGTGACAAAACTGTTAGAGCGTGTGAGTTGAACAGAGGCAAATTTACGTTTTATTAATCTCGTTTATTCAACCCATATTATCTCCCAGTCAAAGGTTATAGCATCAACCACAATACCTATAAAGAATTGTTCAGGAGGACAAATTTACTTTAGGAGATTCCCTAGTTTTGCACTGCGCAACCTTCTCTGCGCATAACATTGCGACATTCAAGATGGGGGCGGTTCTTCCCGCTAGCGTGAGAACGCACGGGAAACAGGTTGCTTTCCTTTTGTTCATTGGTATCTTCCGAGTGAACCACAACGTATTCAGCGGAATTAACGCCTGAAAACACGTATTTTCGGGGAAGTTGACTGTGTGTAAAATACGCACGAAAACCTAACGTTTCCCAGTGTTTGCCGTTCACGGTAGAACGCACAGAAGATGTTACATCTTTGTTCGCAACCATTTTTTCGCTCGGTGAACAAAATGTTCACATGAGTTTTGCAGTCGAAAGCATGCATTTTCAAAATTTTTACGCGATGGTGAATTCCAGAATATTCGTCGAAACGCATTTTCCGGCGTTTTACCATTTATTGCTGTTCGGTTAACCTAGGTAAAATAACATGTATTCTGCCATTTACAGCCATCTTGCGTATTCTAACGTTGTATTCACTGGAGTTAGCCAGTCGAAAGCATGCATTTCCCGATGTTTTCTGCAACGGTGAATTCGTGCAAGACATGCCCTCTCGTGTTTACGGCCGCTTGGTTAGTCGCTGTTCGACCCAGTTGACCCAACTGCCTGAAAGGACCCAATAAGCTCAATTTCCTCAAATGATCCAAGCTATTCCAATAACTGAATTGCCTCAAATGACCCAATAGTGGTCAGTATTCTAAATATTAAACAAGATATCCATTGGCGTTTTCATGGAGCAGGATAAAGAGCAGGAAATAATGATCATGATCGACGGACATCTTATATTCATGGCGTTGACCGTCAGCGTTTCTCGTATAAAACACTTGAAAAATAAATTGTTCGAACGCTTAGGAAAACAGCAGGAAAACGTTCCGGAAAACGAACTATTCATTAGCCTCTCCTTGGAGAGAGAAAACAATCGACGACCATCGCGTTTTCTGGTCGTTCACTATAAGTAGTTGTGTGTGAAAACGCTTGAAAAATGCAGCGCTCGTGCGCTCACGAAAACTACAGAAAAACATATAGGAAAACATTGTAAGCTGTTGACGAGTGTTTCTACGGAGTAGGCAAACAATATACGAACAACAATTTTTCATGGCTTAATCACGCTCGTTAGTGCTTCTGTGAGAAAACACTTGACAAATGCAACGTTCGCGCGATCGGGAAAACTATAAATAAACTTGGTCAGGAAGACAAGCTATACACTAGCGTTTTCGTGGAGCAGGAAGACAATCAACAAACATCATGATTCCGTGGGTGATTCTGCGGTAAAACGCTTGGAAACTGAAATCTTCGTGCGTTCGGGAAAACCATAGTAAAACGTTCAGGAAAACAAGCTATACACTAGCGTTTTAGTGGAGTAGGAAAACAATCACAAACATCATGTTTTCATGGCATTCACCGTTAGTTACTCTGTGGGAAGACGCTTGTAAAATGCAGGGTTCGCGCGTACAGGAAAACTATAGTAAAACATTCAGGAAAACAAATTATTCATTGGTATTTTCCTGGTGCTGGATAACATGCAATGAACATAAAGCTTTTCTAGAGTTTTTCTGAGAATTTGCCCTCCGTTTCCAGATATCGGAAAACATTATTATATTAGATACAGTGAATATATGAAGTTGATATATTTTGAACTGCGGTATTAAATACGTATGATGCACGATCCTTCGCAGTAGATAGCGCTATTTATGCTTGATGGAGCAAATAGCAAAGAAAATTATTCAAGCTAAGAAACCACTCAGGTTGTGAAATGAGCAATCAGCCCATAATTAATAAACCTCATTATTAAACGTTCTCCGGCAAAAATGAAGCTAAATGGTCAAACGTGGATTCCACCAATGGCAACGTGAATATCACGTTCCCTACCACACTCCAACGTCGTTCGAGCTGTAAAACTTCAATCTCTCGTGTACGATTTTTTAAAAAAAGTGAAAAAATAAAATCTAAGCATTGTTTCTTTATCTTACTAATTCATTAACGTATCTACATTGCTCATGTCCACATCTTCGTCCAAACTCACTCGTGCATATCCGTAAGGATACGAAATGAAAGTCTCTCTGTTCACTACCCGCTTGTTAAAGACCCGGCAGTCCGTATTGTTTGACTAGTTTCACAGTTTTGACTTCTTTGCTGGAAGCTTCTCTGAAAAAGCGTGGCTGCATCTACATTGCGTCTCTCATCTGCAAGAGGGAGCTTAATTTCGTTCCAGATATTTATAAGCACGATCTCATAGCTCAGTAAGTTTCCGTGGCTTCCCGCTTCCCTTTTTCGTCGATTTCTATTCTGATTGAGAGTACTTCCTCCTGACACTCTCAGGCCTTGTCATATTTACCAAGCGATCTGCACAACGTTCTTAGGTTTCCGTATCCTTTTGCTTCTCTTCCTTCATCGCCGATAGTTAAGACGAAATAGGAACACATAGTATGTTCAGGAGAGGGTTGTTCACTGGTTGAAACAGTTCGTGTGGAGCTGTGATTTGTTGGGTTGTGGATTTGTTGAGGCGTTCCCCAAACTTGCCCCAGAAGGAGTTTAACATCAGTAAAGCCACCGTTTTACGACCTGGGTTCTCCTGAATCTGCTCAGAAACTAACTTGATTTTCTCCCGACCCTTATACTCTCGCACATACCGGGCCTTCAATTCTCGCATTGTCACCCACGATGGTCAACGAGTAGCCTCTTGATTAATTTTCAGCCAGGTGTTGACACAATTAGCAAAACGTTCCTAGACTCTTTTCTTTGGGAAAGTACAACACCGCGTGAATTCTTACCATGGGTGAGTTCCCAAAGTTCTCCTACGGTGCGATCGGGATGTTCACCAGACTTAACCGCGATCTGGAAAGCATCTAGGACATCCCTACCAAACGCAACCATAACATTCGCAAATGTTACGTGTACAAGTATCATATCTATCCATGTACATAACGAGTTGAACTCAAGTTTTTGTAAGATGTTATGCCATCCCCCCTTTATTTTTAAAGAAATTCAATTACCATAACTTATCCAGTGCTTCCCAATAAAGATAATAGCATAGTTTTCCATTCTTGTGAGCTTTTTATTGGAATTGCTGAACTGCAGAAACTCGGCCATTCGAAAAGATTATGTTAGAGCTCTACTCCTAAGAACTCCTGGTCCAGCCATTCCTAGTTAAATTTTTTCTGACCAAATTGAAAAATGATGCTCAAAAGAACACAGTGACATAAACCGCACTCTGAGAACTATGATTACCTATTCAGCTTTGTCAATTTCGTTACTTGTATAGAAACCAAATCAAGGAATTACCACCTGGAGTTTTCAATAACTGCTCCGAGTAGACTCATCTGTACATAAGACACTCAGGCGTTATCTGATAAGTTTTCCCAGATATGACCATACAATCTCCTTATTCATAATAGTAGAAGAACCAAGTGGAGTACTCGGTACTCTTATCTCAATCCGACACCAGGGGTAACTTTTTTTCCCAGTTCCTTGTATTTCTCCTGTCCCTTGCAAAAATAGATAAATCTTAGCCCTCTCGCACCAGTAACTTTTTATTTTCTTAGGGCACTCCATAGTCTTTTAGTAATATCTGCGTGAGACAGAAGCCGATGGCAATGTGATTATAATTTATGACCTAAATTATTAGAGCTAGTACAAATCAAGCCTTAGACATAACTGGTTTACAACATCACGTACAACACATCATAGACCATAACTTTCTAAATGTTTCAAGCGTGCAGATATTTTCCGTAGTTTCAAGAAATGCTCAGTCCCACATCTTTGGCACAGTAGAAGATAAACCATCCTAAGGAGGAAAAAGGCAACTTCCCGTTTTCTCCAGAGATCGAGAAAGGCTAAGCAACAATATAAGGGGACTCAATGACACTTTTTAATGGTATTTTAGACCCATTCCTAGTTTAGTTTATCTAACCCAATTTAAACAAAAAAATGTTGAAAAGGAAAAACAACATAGACTCAGTCTAAGATCGCCTTTCTTGACATGTCGGTTATGAAGGAACCAAACAGACGCCTGAAAAGAATGCAGTGTCTACATGCATATACTGAACTGAAAAAAATGGGCCATTCGACAAGATGATTTAAGAACTGTTTCTTCGAACTCCGAGGGACTTTATGAACCCTTTTAAATGATGTGTGGACATAATACAATACTCTTTTCTCAGTCCGACACCAGGGGTAACTACTCTCCCCATTTCTTGGTTTTGCTCTTTTCCGGTGCGAAAATCTCAGCCCCTCGACCCAATGCCTATTTATTCTCTTGGCACTCGCTCTTGACCTCACCATTTAAGCTTAGATCTCTACAACAATAACCAGGATTGAAAAGCTGGGAAATTTATCATTTTCAAGGCTTGAAATCAAAGGAGGGCCTCCAATGAAATTCTGATTGGTTTAAAGCTAAGGTCAAACCTTAAATTCTTGGCATATCCTTTACGCAGGTCCTTACACGACAATCAGATAGCAGAACTACCACCCGGAGTCTTCCATACCAACTTCAAGTTAATAAATCTGTAAGTTAAAAACTCAAGGCTATATCGAACAAAGATGAAAAGAACATATCGAGTTAAAAACTCGATATGGTCTTTTTTCTTTTGCCCGCCAATTGCCTGCCTTTTTGCTATTTGCAAATTTCGAGCACAAATTTCTTCTGGCTAAAATAGCTTTTTTTATCGTGGCAAACAAAACGAGGCCAGGGATGGTTATATATTAACAAACCATGGCAGTCTCTCAAGAAACCAACTTTACTATTTAGGCATAAATCTTTACAAAATTAATCAGGCTTGACAGGCTGGGGACTTGTCACTCTCAAGGGCAAGGAATAAAATCTTTGATCCACTAAATTAAAATGCATGCAGTTAAAAAACTACACATCACCATGCATTTTGTGGTAAGAAATGAGTTGCAGTGCTTTCCAGTGGCGAAATGTATCACTTGGTATTTAAATAGAGCCAACCATCGCACAGTGCTTTACTGTAGTTGGGATTCTGGTCTTATTGGTATGAACCGCTTGCATTTGGTTGGCATTTTTTCAATGTCAAGTACTCGAGATTAAGTGCACCAGACCATATTTGAGGTTGTCCTCAGTGCTGAGGCTAAGGAATTCATTGAGCTTAGGCTGGCTTATAGAGTGTCAGTTAAAACCAACTCAATAATATTGATCTTTTTATGGCCTATATTATTCATCTGATAGTGTACCATTTGTGGAAAATATGAATTACTTTATAGGAGGCTACGTAATAACAAGATTGGGAAGTTACGTGATGACCTGTTTACTTCACTAGTTGAGCTTCAGAAGCTGTAAGTGAGGATTCTTACTTTATATTTATTTTCCCTCGAAAGTATAACACTTTTCTTGGAAAGGTTTTGCGTAAGGTGTTTATTGGTGTTTGTTAGGTCCTCAGCGAGTTAACGTCCCTTTGCAAAAGTGCGAAAAAAAATTGCGAATACAAGAGAATGTTACTTAGTGGCAACAATGCTTAAGATTTACGACTTCATTCTTAAATCCAGAGAAAATTTTTCCGTAGGGATTGGGTAACAATCAGATTGGAGAAAATGTCTTTCCTTGTTTGACCCTAAAGTACAAGTTTCCTCTTTTCTTTAATTTGTATTCTTTTCGTGTTCACGCGCAGCGCGCGTGACTTTACAAATTAGTCAATCAGTTTAAAGAACTTTAACGTTTACACTGCCAAATTGACGTGGACAATTTTTTCTTTTGCATGTTTCGTTGTTTTGTTTTTATGGAGTCGTTAACCGTTTTTGAGTTTTCGTTCAAGGCAATTTGTTATCCCTCAGTTTGGAATTATGAGAAGTTTCTCAATTTTTGTTTAATCAGAATGTTGTGGTTTGTTGAATACATATTTCTGCGGAGTTTCCACCGTAGCCTCTTGCTTGGTCATAGAACTTTTCACACAGATAATGGGGTACTTTTCGGAGTGTTTAATGACAGCACCAAAATTATCCAAATGCTAGTTAATAATTATTTTACGAGAGCAAGTCGCATGTGAGATGGTAAATGTAGATGAATAACCAACAAGCCCCGAGTTGTTGGTAAAAATCTTACATTTTGACAAAGAGCGAAAAAAGGAAGCTACTTCCTTTCCAAATGGAGAAGAGTTCCAATAGCTTCAGCTCAAGTTCTCGAGCCCTTTTCTAGTAAGAATGTTTGATCTAATGCTAACCGCTGGAATTCCCCTTTCCCAGTTCATAGATAAACAAAACCCAGACAGCCGCTCTCCCCTTTACCCTTCTATGACCTATCACAGCCTTGTTGTATCTTTTTTACACAAAAAACATTGACGACACTACAAAGCTTCATGAAACAAACTAGCCCTATGGAAAATTTGTTCGCAACATTCTGTTCTAGTATCATACATCAGCAAGACCGGTAAAAACCGGTACGAATGGCAAGATTGAATATAAACGAGTAGCAAGAGTCAATATAGTTTTGGGAACGATTATGTCGCAGAAAAAGTGCTCCTCTATAAACAAATGGGTTTCTGTTCTATGTTGAACTTCGAAACTCACTATTTTAACCACAAACTGACTCTGAACCTAAAATATTAACTTAAAACAGACCGTAAATTCAGGATAAACTTCTTTTTGTAGGTACTTAGAGAACAATGAGATAGCAGAGTTACCACCTGGAGTCTTCAATAACAACAGGAAGTTGACTGAACTGTAAGTAAAATATTCATGTTCCCGCTAAGTGACCGGCTGCACGCCCTTTGCCAAATTTGTACTAAAATAGACTTCGTTATTAATAGCAAGCAAAAGGGGGCCTAGAATAGTTAAAAATGGAAGCAGTAAACAAAGAATTAGCCATTGTTCCGTCCAACAGAGGACCAAAGAGCCAGTACAGAGGAAGGACCGTATTAATGACACAATTTGATGTAAATTACTTAAAAAAAAATGGGTCTTAATAATCCATACAGCAAGGACTACATACAAATAATACATATGGACTTTTTGTTACAATTGATGCACTTGCAGAAACTCACGTGGTAAACAAACTAGCGTTAACCTTATGGAAAATGAGGGCTGAATTCACGGAAAACGCAGCATTTTACTAACGTTTACCCGTGGGTTGCTAACGGAAAATCCTACGTTCTCTGTGTGTTTTCGCATCGGTAAATCCCAGTATTCGTTGAATTATACGGTAGTTTTCCTTCGCAGTAAACAATTCATTTTTCCGGCATTAACCGCTAGGGTAACGCACGGTAAACAGTTTGTTTTCGTTTTGTTCAGTGGCATTTTTTTGAGTGAACGACAACGTATTCACGGGAATTAACGGCTTAAAACACGCATTTTCCGGGAAGGTTAATGGGTGTAAATACAGGAAAACGTAATGTTTTCCTGGGTTTGCCGTTCGTATAACGCATAGAAAATGTCATGTTTTCTTCCGGTGAACCAAACGTTAAAAAGAGTTATCCGGTCGAAAGCATGCATTTTCCAACATTTTTCCGCGATGGTGAATTCGAGAAAATTCGTCCAAACGCATTTTCCGACGTTTTACCATTTACATGTATTGCTGATCGGTTGACGTATGAAAAATACCATATATTCTGCCACTCACAGCCGTTTTGCGCCTTTTAACGTTATGGTCACTGGAGTTAACCAGAAAGCATGCATTATCCGGTGTTTTCTGCGATGGTGAAATCGTGCAAGGCATGCATCTTTCCGCGTTTACCGCCGCTCGGTTAATCGTTGCTCGACCCAATAAAGTGCAAGTGAACCCAACTGCCTGAACCACCAAAATGACCCGATTAGCTCAATTTCCTTAAATGATCCAAACGGCTTAAATGACTGAATTGCCCCAAATGACCTAATCGGGGTCAATCTTCTAAATATTAGACAAGATATTCACTGGCGTATTTATGGAGCAGAATTAAGAGCAAGAAATAATGAGCACGATCGACGAACATCTTGTTTTCAGGGCGTTGATCGTCATCATTTCCCAGAAAAAAACACTGAAAATGCATTGCTCGGACGCGTTGGAAAACAGCTGAAAAACGTTCCGGAAAACAAACTATTCATTAGCGTTTCTATGAGGCAATAAAACAATCGACGAATATCGTGTGTTCTTGCCGTTTATCATTAGTAATTCTGCGTGAAAACGGTTGGAAGACGCAGCGCTCGTGTGCTCATGAATACTGCAGAAAATCGAACAGGAAAACAGTGCAAGTTGTTCACGAGCGTTTCAATACCGTGGGAAAACAATAGACGAAGAACACGTCTTCATGGCTTAGTCACGGTCGTTAGTAATTCTTTGAGAAAACGCTTGGCAAATGCAGCGTTCGCACCCTTAGGAAAACTATAGAAAAACGTTCAGGAAGACAAGCTATACAGCAGCATTTTTGTGGAGCAGGGAAACAATCGACAATAATCATGTTTTCATGGCATGTTTTCATGGCATTCACCATAAGTTATTCTGTGAGAAAACGCTTGGCAAGTGCTGCGTCCTTGTGCTTGGGAAAAATATAGAAAAATGTTCAGGAAAACAAGCTATACACTAGTATTCTCGTGGAGCAGGAAAACAATCAACAAACATCATCAAAGTTTGTGAATTTATGATAGTCATATATTTGAACTGTGGTCAAAGAACGAGTATGAGAGCGATCTTTGCAGTAACGAACACCACTTAAGCAAATGATTCAGCACTTCACGGGTTTATTACAGACCAACCTAATGACCAGCTCCCAGCTGGCGTGTTAGCCCAGTTGGTGGAGCACTGTACCAGTATCGCAAAGGTCATGGGTTCGTACCCCATAGAGGTCAGAACTTTTTACAGCCCTCATTTTCACTACTGCTTCAGTAGTGTTCGTTACTGTGTATCAAACTTTGCCTATCGTTTTGGTTAGGATTTTTTAAGACAAAGAAGCTTTTCTTATCTGTCCTTTGGGATTTTTCTCTTCGGTGAGGCGAACTTAGACTCGGTTTAACTCGGCTCTAGTTCGCAAATTTTCAATGATGACATTTTGGTTCCCCACGGGAGCCTACTAGGGAAAACACAGACAGATCAGCAGGAGGTGAGTTAGTAAATGTCGGTACCTCGACAGGACGCGTCTGTTACGTTGATCCACAGTGCGCGATTCGAATTGTGATCATGGCGTAAGCTTATCGCATGCGATAGAGTCCCAACGTGTAATGCTCCACTCCAGTACACAGTATATAAATAAAATATGCATGAAATATAAAGTTTACGACGTATTTTATCAGTAAAAGTAATTTACTCCAGTCATGTTATTGCGCGCAAGCGTTCTCGGAAAGCTGGGCCGGGAGCGATCTGTTTTCCATTCGCGTTAAATTTGTTGTTTTAAATTTCTTTTTGTTTTGCTCACGCGACGCCGTTTTAAAATAAACAGAGGGCAGGCAAAAAAAACCTGATCCTGAAAAAAAAAGGGAAAGAAAACTGCGTACGTTCTTTTTTCAACCACTGACGCAAGGAATGTAAAAGAAACAGTGCTGTTGTTGTCAAGCCTCAGGAACAAAGAAAGACTGATTTCACACCTTCTTACGTTTGAGTGATGTCACTTATCGGGTAGGGCCCAGATAGTTTGAAAGAACATCTTTATCCTTTTTATTTATTCAAATATAAATTAAATCGCCACAGTTTAAAGTAAGATCTTTAAGTAAGATCTTAAAGTAAGATCTTAACTTTAAGTAAATTTTAGACACGGCATCCATAAAAAGCAGAATTTTTTACTTATTTCTTTTATTTGAATTGTTATTATCAAAATAATTTTTGTAGTTAGATAGATAGGTCTCTACTATAGAATTCACTTAATCAACTGATGGAAAAACCGTATATAAATAAAGTTATCCTATCCTATCCTAGTTATGCATACCTGAATGTTGATATTGACGCGCAGTGAGTTACGAATTATCTCATTTCTCACGCGTTGTTGGTGTAGTTTTCTATGTGCTAAAGTAATGGAACAAGGTGCGATGGTTAATTGATTGGTAGTGATGAACAGGTGGGAGTAGCCTCGTCTCATATTTGTATTATTTTCATGCGTCAGATACCCTGCGTGGATATTTGTGATAAAATAAGAGAAGGAAAAAACCAAAGTTGATCGTCCTTGCAGGCTTTCTCTATAACTGTTTGCTTTGCCCCCTCCCCCTCCTCCTCCCTCTTCTCCCCCTCCCCCTCCCCCCCGTCTCTTCCCTCTCTTTACTAATACAGCAGTGATCATTTTATCGTGTGATGGTTAGACAAAGTTTGAACTCTTTTAGATGGTTTCGTAATGACAAGATCAATATTACTGATAAACTGTTTATATTCTCTTAATCAGAAGAACAAATTTAACTTTATCTTCAAACTACAGTTTTTTTCTATCTGATTATAATCATTACAATCCTAGTAAGTTTTAAACAGGTCAGAGGAACACCTTTTGAAAGCTTTTTCCCCTAACTCAAGCAATGTAAAAAATAATCGCATTAGCTTTCTTACATTCAGAAACTCAGCCGTTCGAAAAGACGGTGTCAGAGTTATAGTTCTCCGAACTCCAGCTCCATCTAAACTTAAGTTGCTTTAAACGACTTAAAATATTTTTTAAAATAATGTTTAGACTTATTACGCTACTCTATTGTCAGTCCCGCACCAGGGGATAACTCTTTTCTCTTAGTTCCTGATTTCACACTTTTCCCGCGCAAAAATATATAAACCTTAACCCTCTCGCCCCAATGCCTATTTACTCTCATAGGACACTCTGGAGTACTCGGCATAAAACCGATGACGATGCAACAACATTTCATGATTTGAACCGTTTCAGCTGATACAAATCAAGCTTTAGACATAAATGGTTTACAATAACACATGTTCATTCGTCTAACTTTATTCCAGAGGGTCACAAGAGATATGTCGATGTAAACAATCACGTTGGTAGTTATCCTCCACGTGTAGAAAATGCTATTGATTGAGTCTCTAATTCACGACCAACCGAGAGCATCTTCCCAGTATTTTCAACAGAACTTGACTCTGATTAGTTAAAAAATCTCGGTCAAACCTTAAATTCTAATTATATTCTTTGCATAGGTACTTACATGGCAATCAGATAGCAGAGCTACCACGTGGAGTTTTCAGCTACAACACCAAGTTGATTCAACTGTAAGTAAAAAAAAAAACATGCATTGCTTATTTTCCGACACACATTTTTTAGCGAGTTATGCAGACCCAATCACAGGTATAAAACACCTCAGCTCGCGTATTTACAAAAGTTTTGTTCCAAATTTTAATTGCCCAAGGGCAAGTATATCCTTTGCGTAGGTAGTTATATAGAGGACATTACATGGCCGCGTGGGATACGAATTTTATCTTCGAGTGCTGAAAGTATCTCTCACGAGTTCGCTGCGCTCACTCGTGAGAGATACTTTCAGCACTCCAAGATAAAATTCGTATCCCCAAGCGGCCATGTAATGCTCTGTTTATTATATAGATACTGATGAAATTTCTACATAAAAGACAACTTTTTTTTATTCATTTTCGAAACAGCAATTGGGTAATTATGTTGGTAACCATAGCCACACCAATATCCTCACACGTGAAAGATAAAAATAGTATCTTCACTGCGTGCGGTGAAGGAATGATTTTTTAGTAAAATGAGAAATCCTGGTATTTAATCAGTATCTATATAATAAATATCAATATCAATTGTAAGCATTTCAACTCTTCGTTTTTCGAGGGGGCAATGAAGTAGGGGGGGAGGGACAGAGAGGAAACATCCAACAGGACAAGATGTGAAACACTCGACCTTACTCAATGATACATCCTCCATTCAGGGACTTAAGATACAACCAGATAGAGGAGCTACCATGTGGAGTCTTCGATAACAACTCAGACTCAAACTATAGTTTTTTTCTATCTGATTATAATCATTACAATCCTAGTAAGTTTTAAACAGGTCAGAGGAACACCTTTTGAAAGCTTTTTCCCCTAACTCAAGCAATGTAAAAAATAATCGCATTAGCTTTCTTACATTCAGAAACTCAGCCGTTCGAAAAGACGGTGTCAGAGTTATAGTTCTCCGAACTCCAGCTCCATCTAAACTTAAGTTGCTTTAAACGACTTAAAATATTTTTTAAAATAATGTTTAGACTTATTACGCTACTCTATTGTCAGTCCCGCACCAGGGGATAACTCTTTTCTCTTAGTTCCTGATTTCACACTTTTCCCGCGCAAAAATATATAAACCTTAACCCTCTCGCCCCAATGCCTATTTACTCTCATAGGACACTCTGGAGCCCTTTAATATTTACTCGGCATAAAACCGATGACGATGCAACAACATTTCATGATTGGAACCATTTCAGCTGATACAAATCAAGCTTTAGACATAAATGGTTTACAATAACACATGTTCATTCGTCTAACTTTATTCCAGAGGGTCACAAGAGATATGTCGATGTAAACAATCACGTTGGTAGTTATCCTCCACGTGTAGAAAATGCTATTGATTGAGTCTCTAATTCACGACCAACCGAGAGCATCTTCCCAGTATTTTCAACAGAACTTGACTCTGATTAGTTAAAAAATCTCGGTCAAACCTTAAATTCTAATTATATTCTTTGCATAGGTACTTACATGGCAATCAGATAGCAGAGCTACCACGTGGAGTTTTCAGCTACAACACCAAGTTGATTCAACTGTAAGTAAAAAAAAAAACATGCATTGCTTATTTTCCGACACACATTTTTTAGCGAGTTATGCAGACCCAATCACAGGTATAAAACACCTCAGCTCGCGTATTTACAAAAGTTTTGTTCCAAATTTTAATTGCCCAAGGGCAAGTATATCCTTTGCGTAGGTAGTTATATAGAGGACATTACATGGCCGCGTGGGATACGAATTTTATCTTCGAGTGCTGAAAGTATCTCTCACGAGTTCGCTGCGCTCACTCGTGAGAGATACTTTCAGCACTCGAAGATAGAATTCGTATCCCCAAGCGGCCATGTAATGCTCTGTTTATTATATAGATACTGATGAAATTTCCACATAAAAGACAACTTTTTTTTATTCATTTTCGAAACAGCAATTGGGTAATTATGTTGGTAACCATAGCCACACCAATATCCTCACACGTGAAAGATAAAAATAGTATCTTCACTGCGTGCGGTGAAGGAATGATTTTTTAGTAAAATGAGAAATCCTGGTATTTAATCAGTATCTATATAATAAATATCAATATCAATTGTAAGCATTTCAACTCTTCGTTTTTCGAGGGGGCAATGAAGTAGGGGGGGAGGGACAGAGAGGAAACATCCCACAGGACAAGATGTGAAACACTCGACCTTACTCAATGATACATCCTCCATTCAGGGACTTAAGATACAACCAGATAGAGGAGCTACCATGTGGAGTCTTCGATAACAACTCAGACTCAAACTATAGTTTTTTTCTATCTGATTATAATCATTACAATCCTAGTAAGTTTTAAACAGGTCAGAGGAACACCTTTTGAAAGCTTTTTCCCCTAACTCAAGCAATGTAAAAAATAGTCGCATTAGCTTTCTTACATTCAGAAACTCAGCCGTTCGAAAAGACGGTGTCAGAGTTATAGTTCTCCGAACTCCAGCTCCATCTAAACTTACGTTGCTTTAAACGACTTAAAATATTTTTTAAAATAATGTTTAGACTTATTACGCTACTCTATTGTCAGTCCCGCACCAGGGGATAACTCTTTTCTCTTAGTTCCTGATTTCACACTTTTCCCGCGCAAAAATATATAAACCTTAACCCTCTCGCCCCAATGCCTATTTACTCTCATAGGACACTCTGGAGCCCTTTAATATTTACTCGGCATAAAACCGATGACGATGCAACAACATTTCATGATTGGAACCATTTCAGCTGATACAAATCAAGCTTTAGACATAAATGGTTTACAATAACACATGTTCATTCGTCTAACTTTATTCCAGAGGGTCACAAGAGATATGTCGATGTAAACAATCACGTTGGTAGTTATCCTCCACGTGTAGAAAATGCTATTGATTGAGTCTCTAATTCACGACCAACCGAGAGCATCTTCCCAGTATTTTCAACAGAACTTGACTCTGATTAGTTAAAAAATCTCGGTCAAACCTTAAATTCTAATTATATTCTTTGCATAGGTACTTACATGGCAATCAGATAGCAGAGCTACCACGTGGAGTTTTCAGCTACAACACCAAGTTGATTCAACTGTAAGTAAAAAAAAAAACATGCATTGCTTATTTTCCGACACACATTTTTTAGCGAGTTATGCAGACCCAATCACAGGTATAAAACACCTCAGCTCGCGTATTTACAAAAGTTTTGTTCCAAATTTTAATTGCCCAAGGGCAAGTATATCCTTTGCGTAGGTAGTTATATAGAGGACATTACATGGCCGCGTGGGATACGAATTTTATCTTCGAGTGCTGAAAGTATCTCTCACGAGTTCGCTGCGCTCACTCGTGAGAGATACTTTCAGCACTCCAAGATAAAGTTCGTATCCCCAAGCGGCCATGTAATGCTCTCTTTATTATATAGATACTGATGAAATTTCCACATAAAAGACAACTTTTTTTTATTCATTTTCGAAACAGCAATTGGGTAATTATGTTGGTAACCATAGCCACACCAATATCCTCACACGTGAAAGATAAAAATAGTATCTTCACTGCGTGCGGTGAAGGAATGATTTTTTAGTAAAATGAGAAATCCTGGTATTTAATCAGTATCTATATAATAAATATCAATATCAATTGTAAGCATTTCAACTCTTCGTTTTTCGAGGGGGCAATGAAGTAGGGGGGAAGGGACAGAGAGGAAACATCCAACAGGACAAGATGTGAAACACTCGACCTTACTCAATGATACATCCTCCATTCAGGGACTTAAGATACAACCAGATAGAGGAGCTACCATGTGGAGTCTTCGATAACAACTCAGACTCAAACTATAGTTTTTTTCTATCTGATTATAATCCTTACAATCCTAGTAAGTTTTAAACAGGTCAGAGGAACACCTTTTGAAAGCTTTTTCCCCTAACTCAAGCAATGTAAAAAATAATCGCATTAGCTTTCTTACATTCAGAAACTCAGCCGTTCGAAAAGACGGTGTCAGAGTTATAGTTCTCCGAACTCCAGCTCCATCTAAACTTAAGTTGCTTTAAACGACTTAATATATTTTTTAAAATAATGTTTAGACTTATTACGCTACTCTATTGTCAGTCCCGCACCAGGGGATAACTCTTTTCTCTTAGTTCCTGACTTCACACTTTTCCCGCGCAAAAATATCTAAACCTTAACCCTCTCGCCCAAATGCCTATTTACTCTCATAGGACACTCTGGAGCCCTTTAATATTTACTCGGCATAAAACCGATGACGATGCAACAACATTTCATGATTTGAACCGTTTCAGCTGATACAAATCAAGCTTTAGACATAAATGGTTTACAATAACACATGTTCATTCGTCTAACTTTATTCCAGAGGGTCACAAGAGATATGTCGATGTAAACAATCACGTTGGTAGTTATCCTCCACGTGTAGAAAATGCTATTGATTGAGTCTCTAATTCACGACCAACCGAGAGCATCTTCCCAGTATTTTCAACAGAACTTGACTCTGATTAGTTAAAAAATCTCGGTCAAACCTTAAATTCTAATTATATTCTTTGCATAGGGACTTACATGGCAATCAGATAGCAGAGCTACCACGTGGAGTTTTCAGCTACAACACCAAGTTGATTCGACTGTAAGTAAAAAGAAAAACATGCATTGCTTATTCTCCGACACACATTTTTTAGCGAGTTATGGAGACCCAATCACAGGTATAAAACACCTCAGCTCGCGTATTTACAAAAGTTTTGTTCCAAATTTTAATTGCCCAAGGGCAAGTATATCCTTTGCGTAGGTAGTTATATAGAGGACATTACATGGCCGCGTGGGATACGAATTTTATCTTCGAGTGCTGAAAGTATCTCTCACGAGTGAGCGCAGCGAACTCGTGAGAGATACTTTCAGCACTCCAAGATAAAGTTCGTATCCCCAAGCGGCCATGTAATGCTCTGTTTATTATATAGATACTGATGAAATTTCCACATAAAAGACAACTTTTTCTTATTCATTTTCGAAACAGCAATTGGGTAATTATGTTGGTAACCATAGCCACACCAATATCCTCACACGTGAAAGATAAAAATAGTATCTTCACTGCGTGCGGTGAAGGAATGATTTTTTAGTAAAATGAGAAATCCTGGTATTTAATCAGTATCTATATAATAAATATCAATATCAATTGTAAGCATTTCAACTCTTCGTTTTTCGAGGGGGCAATGAAGTAGGGGGGGAGGGACAGAGAGGAAACATCCAACAGGACAAGATGTGAAACACTCGACCTTACTCAATGATACATCCTCCATTCAGGGACTTAAGATACAACCAGATAGAGGAGCTACCATGTGGAGTCTTCGATAACAACTCAGACTCAAACTATAGTTTTTTTCTATCTGATTATAATCATTACAATCCTAGTAAGTTTTAAACAGGTCAGAGGAACACCTTTTGAAAGCTTTTTCCCCTAACTCAAGCAATGTAAAAAATAATCGCATTAGCTTTCTTACATTCAGAAACTCAGCCGTTCGAAAAGACGGTGTCAGAGTTATAGTTCTCCGAACTCCAGCTCCATCTAAACTTAAGTTGCTTTAAACGACTTAATATATTTTTTAAAATAATGTTTAGACTTATTACGCTACTCTATTGTCAGTCCCGCACCAGGGGATAACTCTTTTCTCTTAGTTCCTGATTTCACACTTTTCCCGCGCAAAAATATATAAACCTTAACCCTCTCGCCCCAATGCCTATTTACTCTCATAGGACACTCTGGAGCCCTTTAATATTTACTCGGCATAAAACCGATGACGATGCAACAACATTTCATGATTTGAACCGTTTCAGCTGATACAAATCAAGCTTTAGACATAAATGGTTTACAATAACACATGTTCATTCGTCTAACTTTATTCCAGAGGGTCACAAGAGATATGTCGATGTAAACAATCACGTTGGTAGTTATCCTCCACGTGTAGAAAATGCTATTGATTGAGTCTCTAATTCACGACCAACCGAGAGCATCTTCCCAGTATTTTCAACAGAACTTGACTCTGATTAGTTAAAAAATCTCGGTCAAACCTTAAATTCTAATTATATTCTTTGCATAGGTACTTACATGGCAATCAGATAGCAGAGCTACCACGTGGAGTTTTCAGCTACAACACCAAGTTGATTCAACTGTAAGTAAAAAAAAAAAACATGCATCGCTTATTTTCCGACACACATTTTTTAGCGAGTTATGCAGACCCAATCACAGGTATAAAACACCTCAGCTCGCGTATTTACAAAAGTTTTGTTCCAAATTTTAATTGCCCAAGGGCAAGTATATCCTTTGCGTAGGTAGTTATATAGAGGACATTACATGGCCGCGTGGGATACGAATTTTATCTTCGAGTGCTGAAAGTATCTCTCACGAGTGAGCGCAGCGAACTCGTGAGAGATACTTTCAGCACTCCAAGATAAAATTCGTATCCCCAAGCGGCCATGTAATGCTCTGTTTATTATATAGATACTGATGAAATTTCCACATAAAAGACAACTTTTTTTTATTCATTTTCGAAACAGCAATTGGGTAATTATGTTGGTAACCATAGCCACACCAATATCCTCACACGTGAAAGATAAAAATAGTATCTTCACTGCGTGCGGTGAAGGAATGATTTTTTAGTAAAAGGAGAAATCCTGGTATTTAATCAGTATCTATATAATAAATATCAATATCAATTGTAAGCATTTCAACTCTTCGTTTTTCGAGGGGGCAATGAAGTAGGGGGGGAGGGACAGAGAGGAAACATCCAACAGGACAAGATGTGAAACACTCGACCTTACTCAATGATACATCCTCCATTCAGGGACTTAAGATACAACCAGATAGAGGAGCTACCATGTGGAGTCTTCGATAACAACTCAGAATTGACCTTATTTTAAGTAGATGATAGTTGAATTTGACAAAAACTTGAAAATGACAAAAACTGAATTCATGCTTATTGCATCAAGGCAGAAGTTATCACAATTTACGGAAAGTCTCTCTCTTATTATAAACGAAAACGCAATCGAACAAGTAACCTCCTTTAAATCCCTTAGAGTTTATGTCGATCAATATATAAATTTAAAGTGTCATATTAAAAACATCTCTAAGGAGATAGCTTGTGCCATTCGTGCGATTAAACGAATTCGGCATCTCACTCCATTTAACGTTTTAATTAAAGTTAATAATAGCCTTATTCAACTACATTTTGATTATTGTAACGTAGTGTGGGGAAACTGTAACAAAGGCCTTTCTGAAAAACTGCAAAGGCTGCAAAATCGGGCAGCTTGCATCCCAACGTCAGCGAGCTACGATAGTAATTTAGATGATTTGTTCCGGGCGCTAAGGTGGCGAAGACTCTACCATCAAGGATTGGAACAGAAATCTATCCTAATGTATAAAACATTACATGGTATGACACCTGATTATCTGAGATCAAAATTCGTATATCGTGACAGTGTAAGTGCTTATCGTTTAAGGAATACCGAAAACAAATTAGTTCTTCCACAACCTCGAACCGACTATCTCAAGAAAAGATTTTTGTACAGCGGAGCTCAATTGTGGAATAACGTACTTGTAGACCTAAGACAAGCGTCTTCGCTGACTGATTTCAAATCTAAATTAAATCGCCACAGTTTAAAGTAAGATCTTAAAGTAAGATCTTAAAGTAAGATCTTAATTTTAAGTAAATTTTAGACACGGCCTCCATGAAAAGCAGAATTTTTTACTTATTTCTTTTATTTGAATTGTTGTTATCAAATTATCATCGTAGTTAGATACATAGGTTTCTAGTATAGAATTAACTTAATCAACTGATGGAAAAACCGTGTATAATAAAGTTATCCTATCCTATCCTATCCTATCCTATCCTAGTTATGCATACCTGAATGTTGATATTGACGCGCAGTGAGTTACGAATTATCTAATTTCTCACGCGTTGTTGGTGTAGTCAGCTATGAGCTAAGGCAATGGAGCAAGGTGCGATGGTTAATTCATTGGTAGTAATGAACAGATGGGAGTAACCTCGTGTCATTAAATCCTCTGAAAATTAAAAAAAAGGGTACCACCGGATGTTGGTGGCCTTCGCTCTAACAATTTCATTTTCTATCCTTACCTAATTCTTTTCTTTTCGTATTTGTTTTATTTTTATGCGTCAGATACCCTGTGCGGATATTGTGATAAAATAATAGAGGGAAGAAACGAAAGGTGATCGTCCTTGCAGGCTTTCTCTCTATAACTGTTTGCTTTGCCCTCTCCCCCTTCCCCCTCCACCCCTCCTTGCACACAGTTGCGGCCTATTTCGTTGACTAATGTAATAATGAGGGTTTTTGAACGTCTTGTCTACAGACAAGAATTATCTCAATATATGAATAACTTCATTAGCTTCGACCAGTTTTCATACCGCAAAGGCCACAATACGACTATGGCCTTAATTAAGTGTCAATATGCTTGGCTGAAATGGCTTGAGTCGGGTTTTGATTGCGTTAGAATTTTCTCTTTTGATTTCAGCAAAGCTTTTGATTCGATCCTTCATGATATCCTCTGCTCTAAGTTGAAAACACTTGACATAAATCCATACGTGACCAATTGGATTATTGGTTTTTTACAGAACACAAAACAAAGAGTTGTTGTTGATGCCATTGTTACGGATTATTTATCAATAGGGGTGTCCCTCAAGGGACATTTTTGGGCCCTATACTATTTTCTATTATGGTCAACGATATTAAGGCCATTCTACCAAATCAGAATTTGCTAATGAAATATGCTGATGATTTAACATTAAGTATTCCAGTAAAAGCACGGGCTAACAACGGCAATTCAGCAGCTGAGGAGGTCCGATCGATCGTCGCATGGACATCTGCTAACGGTATGCAACTAAACTTCAAGAAAACGCGGGAGATGCTTCTTAGAGGCAAATCCACTAGGGCTTTACCTGCTCCTCTGGTTTCTATAGAGCGTAAACCATGTCTGAAGTTGTTGGGTGTAACTCTTCAATCTGATCCGTGTAACTGGGATTTACATTTTGATAATATTATATCGAAAGCCAGTAGTCGTCTGTACATCTTACGTGTTTGTAAATTCTATGGACTGCCGCTGGATCATCTTCATCTTCTTTTTATCAGTCTTATTCTACCTATATTTACATATGCTGCTAGAAGTATGGGGCTGCGCGTATTATCATAAGTATTTGAGTCGCATAGACAGGCTGTTCAAGAGAGCTTTTAAGCTTGGTTACTATAAAGAGCTTTTTTCAATTTAAAATATTATTACTCTCAAAGATAAGAAGTTGTGGGCCAAGATCACCGACAGCGATTTTACAACAGCTTTAGATAACCTTTTGCCACCTGAGCGACCAATGGTTACGCTACGTAAGAGGCGCCATAATTATATTCTCCCGCTCGTCAGAACTGAACGTTTAAAGAGGACTTTTGTTAATAGATCTTTGTTCTCTTATTAGTTGGTCAGTTAATAATTTAGTTAGTTAATCAGTTTTATACTTGATGAGTTCATATCATTGTAACTAAACACCTTTGTTGTTTAGAGTGCTTAATAAAGACTTTTATTATTATTACTATTAGAATAGTATTTGGCCGTTGTCTTACTTTAGGATGACGGGTTCGAACTAGTAGGACTGGTACTACTGCTCACAACCACGAATGAAAGTAATAAGGGTGCTGTAAACCATCACATTAATTGCTAAACATTGAATAGCTTTCGTAGAGTGTCTGGTGTCAAAACATTTTATCGCAAAATCAAAAATTTTCTCTAACTACCGTAAATTCTCTATTAAGCCCCTCGGGGGGGGGGGGGCTTATTTTCTCAATCACTTTTGAGGGGGGGACTTTAGGTGGCTCGTACCAGTTTCCTCGCGCGGGGAATAGGTCACTCTTGCGTGACGCGCGTGAGAGAAACGTGCGAAAGAAGTGCGAGATCAAAAGATGAAAATTTAAAACAAAGATGGCGACGTGTGGAATTTTTTTTACTTTTGTGAGAAGTTTACCTAAGAGCTTGTATTTGATGTGTTGAGCGGCCACTGTAAATGCAGGAGATAGAAACTAAGATAACGAAGACGATTTTCGGAGAAGTAAAGGTTGCTTCACTTCACATTTAAAAGAAATATTCAATCGATATGAGATCTTGCGACGGAAAAAAGAGAAGAACTCAAGTGAAGGATAATCTACCTGAAGTGGAAGAAGACTTTGAAACTTCAAGGGAAATAATATGATATAGCCAGAAGTCACATGTAGGATTTTTAAGATGAGCTCGGGAGGCTGTCTTTGACGACTGTTTAATGATTTTCTTAGCAGTAAACGTCTGTAAACATCAGATCGTAGGTGCTCGCGCGAGCACACGCAATTGTCAGCGATATCTAAAACAGATCATGAGCAAATGTCGATTATATAGAATCCAGATTTTTAAATGCGCGAGAACGCGCGTGGAAATTGCTAAACTCACGAAAGCTATTGCATGAAAACGAGTCCGGTGACCCCTTCTTTTAATTGTTCCAATATGATAATAACGTCGAAAGGAATCATCAAAAAAAAAAAAAAACTAGAAAATTCTACGGAAGAAAATTTGTGATGTGTGAAATTGCCCTTTTTATAGATTTTCTGAAATTCCGCTCCGTAGAATTTTTGAAAAATCTTTGTGCATTTTCCTTTTCAAGTGCCAAAAGTAATCACTGAAAAAAATCAGGGGGTCACAGGGTTAGTTTTCAAATTATTTAAGCCACAAGCTAAAAAATGCGTCTGAATAAGCCTATGAGAGCGTTGCCATGGAAACTGCTAGTGACGAAATGACACTTATTTTTGGATAACCAATGATTATGTAATTCAACCCCGTAAAAGTGTTCAACTGGCCTTGGTCAGTCTTTTTGTTGTATTCTTTCAAAGTTACAAACCATCAAAAAGATGAAAACCGGTACGAGCCACCTTAATAGAGATGGGAGGCTTAAAAGAGAGGGGGGGCTTACTTAATTTGGCGAAACGCATCACCTGTAGCAAAAATACCGTGGTATGAGACAGAGTAGGCTTACGCGTTGTACAATTAGTGACTGTCAAAAGTATTTAATTCACTTGTGGTAGCCTAAAAGTAACAAAAATTAAATTCTTATTCTATAAAAATGTGCTTTCGATCTCATGTTCTTCGGCAACTTTTATGAGAATGGTTACTTGCATTTATTTGTCGTACACAACTTACAAACGAATATCTCTGGAAAACTCCTCTTATATTTACATTTTTTATCTCTTACATTTAAACATTTTAAATAAAGAGCCTTGAAATTCATGATAGTATAATTCTACGGTATTTCGTAATTTGATAACCTAAACAAAACAGCAGAAAGTGAAATCGAAAAGTTAGGAACTTTATGGTCAAGATTCAATGTCAATGTCAAGGATTTCTTCCTCATCATCCTCATCCAAAAGGGTGTGCGACGTTTTCTTGAGCCATCTCTTCTTCTGAAACAATGGTGTACTCGAAAGGATCCTTCCTCCTCTTGGTGAAACGCTTGCAATCTAGGTAACAGAGGGGGGTTTATTAGAGAATGGGCGCTTATTAACTTTCCTCCTCTGAAAAGGGTGGCTTATTAGAGAGCAGGGGGCTTATTAGAGAAGGGGCTCATTAAATTTCCTCCTCTGAAAAGGGGGGGCTTATTAGAGAGGGGGGCGTATTTGAGAGGGGGGCGTATTTGAGAGGGGGGCGTATTTGAGAGGGGGGCGTATTTGAGAGGGGGGATTAATAGAGGATTTACTGTAGATAGAAAATACAGGACAAAAACACCTATGAGATTAAACGTTCAACTTAAATCTAGGATATATATCCTCAATCTACAGACTTGGGATAACCTGATAGAGGAGCTCACACCTGAAGTGTTTCAACAGACAGCGATCATTAGCCATTAATCATAGTCATATCAGCAATAGCTTCCATTCGGCCGGAAGGAATTCTCCGATATTTGTCCATTACCTGTTTCGAAAAATGAACAGAGAGCGAGGCACGTGGAGAACTTTGAGCTTCAAGAAACAAACTTATGTTCAAGCACAAATATTACATGTTCAATCGTCTTACCTCATT
Organism: Stylophora pistillata; assembly: GCF_964205215.1. NCBI lineage: Eukaryota > Metazoa > Cnidaria > Anthozoa > Scleractinia > Pocilloporidae > Stylophora > Stylophora pistillata. The sequence continues at coordinate 53,086,408 of NC_142519.1, forward strand.
ATCAGCAAGACTAATAAAACTTGCAACGGATGACTGACAGAACACAAGCAAGCTGCAAGGATCACAGCAAATATGTTGATGTGAACAATCACATTAGTAATTATCTCATCCCCGCATAGAACACGCTATTGATTGAATCTCTATTGCATGACTAACCTAGAGCGCCTTCTAAGTATTTTCAACACAAGTTGACTTTGATTGGTTCACAAACTTAGGTAAAACCTACAACTCTTGGTATATTCTTTGAATAGGTACTTATATGGGAATCAGATAGCACAGCTACCACCTGGAGTCTTCAGCTACAACACCAAGTTGATTGGACTGTAAGTTAAAAACATGCATTGCTTATTCCGAGACACATATTTAAGCGACTCTTACAAACCTAATAACGCGTATAAAATATCTCAGCTCGCGTATTTACAAAATCTTAGTTCCAAACTTTAAGTGCCCAAGAGTTCATGAAACATGCCATGGCGTTCCTTAAAGTTGAGGATTAAAGCTTAAATACTAATCGTTCTTATGTACCTGAAATATTGCTGGTTACCGGAAGCCTTACTAAGTTACCCGGAAGTAAGTTTGCATTATTTACCTTCTAGTTAGATAATGAAAGTATGATGTGGTCTCTTAATTTTATCAGGGTTTAGAAAGTCTAGTTTTAATAACCCAGAAAAAACTTTAGATCAAGAATATATCCTTTTCGTAGTGACCTAGATGACAACCAAATGAAAGAGCTACCACCTGGAGTCTTCGCTAACAACACCGAGTTAACTGTACTTTGAGTAATACACTTATCCGTTTATATTTCACACTATTGTTCAGAGAGACGTCTTTAAACGGACGTTGCAGGGTTCAAAACGCAGCCATTCAAGCGGAAATTTCAGTGTATTTGTATAACACAATGGATAAATTCTAAATTCCTCCTCCTTCCTCCCCTCTTTGACTCTTAAATATCTGCGTGGCACACAAAATCCAATGGAACCGTCGCAAAATCTGATGACTTGAACCTTTCGAGCGAGTGCAAACCCCCGCGCGGACAAAACCGTTATACAATACCATTAGCCAGTGTTTTGCTTATAAAGACGGATTGGAACTAGTAGCCTGATACAACTGATCACAACTAATGGCAAAAAATCAAAATAGTCATGGTGTTGTAAACATCACACAAATTGCTAAACATTGACTGGCTCTGGAAATGTATCGAGTGTCCAAAATGTTTTTACGGAAAATTGTCGCAAAAATGGACATTTTCCTTGGCCAGATAGAAAATGAGACAACAAAAGACATGAATAATAAAATGCTTTACCTAAATCCAGGATATGCCCTCGATCTACAGACTTGAGACAACCCTATACAGGAGCTACCATCTGAAGTCTTCCAAAACACAGCGATTATCGTTCATTTATCATAATTATATTTACAATGGCTTCCGTCTGGCCTGAAGAATGCTCCGATATTTGTCTGTTACAAAAAAGAAAAAAAAAAAAAAAAAAACCAAAAGAGAGCGAGGCTCGAGGGAAACTACGAGCTTCAAGGAACAACTTATGGTGATAAAAAAAAACAAATATCCAGGCATATTGTTAGGTCAAAGGGGAATATTGTGTTCATCATCCTTCAAATATTTTTAGCAGTGCGGATAATAAATAATTTGAAAACAGTTCATCGTCGAAAAAGCGGGTTAACTTTTCTGCACGTCATTAATCTATGAATTCGCAATGAAATATTTTCTTTTGATCTGCGGATTGAAAATCAAATTTAACAAATGGTGAACACCATAGCGCACACTATTGAGTTTTGGATGCACGCGGGAGGTTGCTAAGCACAAAACTGAGAAGCGTAGGAGTCGCGCAAGGCGATAGCCGAGAGTAACGCTAGCTTCTTGAGTGCCTTGCAAACCACTCAAAAACACTGACTGGCTCTCGAAATATGTCGGGTGTCCAAAACATTTTACGGAAAATCATCGAAAAATTGAAATGTACGCTATCCGGAATGTTTAACCTAAATCTGGGATATGTCCTCCATACACAGACCTTAGCAACCTGATGGAGAAGCGATTATAGTAATTATCAGTCATTTATGATAATTACATAAAGAATAGATTTTATTCTGCTTGACAGAATTGCTCTGATATTTGTCCATTATCTGAAGCCTGGATATACTTTAGGTTTAAACGGGATTCGAACTCGTGCCTCCCAGCGCAACTATCAACTGAGCTAAAGAGCCACACGTTGGAAGCGAGGTACAGTTGAGGGGGTTCTTCTTTTTCGTGGAGAGGACTCATGTAATTTGTAATTAGGTAAATTTCATTTCATCAGTGGTATTGAGAATCAAATGAAGCTTTATTACTAGCAGGTGAGCTAAAAATTTTAGCAATTGCCGAAATAAGCCTCAAAAGAGAAAATTCATTCTTCAACCCGCACATTTACCAAAGCCTGGCTCCAAATTTTAATAAAAATCCCATTCTCCTAGTTATCAATTGCACTACTTTCAACCCTTCACCCAGTTTAAGGAAACAGGATAAATCCAGGAGATTATAACCAATGAACTGTTTATATCCTCTTGATCAAAAAGGAGTTATTTAACTTTATCTTCAAATTACGGCTCTCTTTTTTTTTTTTTTAGCACAATCTGATTTCAGTCATTATTAATCCCTGTAGGTTTTAAAACAGGTCAGAGGAACACCTTGCATGGGTCTTTTTCCCCTAACGCAAGCAATGTAAAAAATCATCGAATTGGACTTCTTACATTCGGAAACTTGGCCATTCTAAAAGATGGTGTCAGAATTATAGTTCTACGAACTCAAGCTCCATCTAGACCTCAGTTGCTCTAAAGGACTTAAAATGTTTTTTTTTCTTATGATGCTTAGACTTATTACACTACTCTTTTGTCGGTTCCACAACAGGGGATAACTCTTTACCCCTTGTTTCTGGTTTCTCACTTTTTGCCGTGCAAAAATAATTAACGTGAACTTTCCCTCCCCCAAGCCTATATAGTCTCATAGCCCTTTAATATTTACTTGGCATAAAAACCGATTACGACGCAACAACATTTCCTGACTTGAACCATTCCAGCTAATACAAATCAAGCTTTAGAAAAAACCGGTTTACAATATCACATGTTGAATCGTCATCTTTATTCAAAAGCATCACAACAGATATGTTGATGTGAAAAATCGCGTCAGTGGTTATCGTCCATATATAGAAAAAGCTATTGATTGAGTCTGTATTTCATGAGTAACCGAGAGCATTTCCTCAGTATTTTCAACACAATTTGACTCTGCTAGCCGAGGGAAACTTTAGATTCTCGAATGTTTAGTAAACTATCCAAACACCTTGTCTGGCTCTCGAAATATGTCAGGTGTCCAAAATAGTTTACGGAAAATTATTGCAATATTTTAATTTACGTTGGCCAGAAGAAAATGACACGAAAAAAATATACGATATGTAAAATGTTTAACCTAGATCCAGCATATGTCCTCCATCAACAGATTTAAGGAACCTGATAGAGGAGATATCACAGCAGTCATCAACCACTTACCATAATTAAATAAAGAATAGCTTTTATTCGCCTTGCAAGAAATGCCCTGATATTTGTCCATTATCTAAAGCCTGGATCTACTCTAGGCTTGAACAGGACTTAAACCCGTGCCTCCCACATACTACTTCAGCGCTTCTACTAACCGGGCTACAGAGCCACACAATGAAAACGAAATACAGTTGAGAGGATTTTTCTTTCTTGTGGAGGGGACTCATAAATTTTGTAATTAGGTAAATTTCATTTGATCGGTGTCATTGATATCAAATAAAGCTTTATTACCATCAGGTGAGCGAGATTTTAGCAATTTCCGAAAATAAGCCTGAAAACGCACTAAAGTTTGCCTCGTTCCGAATGTATCATTTGTTGAGAAATCCAAAAAGAGGCCTATGATTATTTTCTATTTCGAACGAAGTTCTCTTTTCTCAGCATTTTAGTGTGTTAAGAAATGTTATGAATTTACTCATTTGATACTTGTCAGTATTTGGGGTAGGAGACGTTAATTTCCCACACACGAGATTACTGTGTGATGGATGTCCTCCCCCAGTGTGGGGTGGGTGGGAGGGTGGACTAGCACAAATGGTTCCTATGTTCCTTTCTAGTCCTTCCCCACTGCAAGTAATGCAGTGGAAATGGACTGAATTAAATGAAGAGACTTCATAACACTTTTAAATGTTATCTTTTCTATTACTATGGGTCAATTAAAAGCCTTGGTCAAAAGGACACAATAACATAGACACACTCTCAAAATCATAATTACCTATTTAGGAGAGATCTTAAATTTAGTTATGTCCAATTCTTAGGTACTTATAATACTTTTTAGGTACTCATAACACTTTTTAAATGTTATCGTTTCTTATTACTATAAATAAATTAAAACAAAATGGTCAAAAGGACATAATAATACAGACACACTCTTGGAATCATAATTACCTATTTAGGAGAGATCTTTAATTTAGTTATGTCAATTTCTTAGGTACTTACATGAAAACCAAATCAAGGAGCTACCACCTGGAGTCTTCACTAACAACTCCAAGTTGACTCACCTGTATGTAACACATGTAACGCACATTTACCAAAGCCTGGTTACAAATTGTGATAGAAATCTTATTCTCATAGCTATCAATCCCACTGCTCTCAGTGCTTATTTTCACTCAGTTTAAGCTAATGGTATCAATCCAAGAGAATATAACTGATAAACTGTTTACATCCTCTAGATAAGAAGGATATATTTAACTTCATCTTCAAATAACGGCTCTTGTTTTAATCGGAATCTGACTTCAGTCATTATTAATTCCAGTAAGTTTTAAAACAGGTCAGAGGAACACCTTTCATAGGCCTTTTTCCTCTAACGTATGCAATGTAAAAAAGAATTGCATTGGAAATCTTGAAATCTTATAATTACATTTAGAAACTCAGCCATTCGAAAAGATAGTGCCAGAATAATAGTTCTCCGAACTCCAGCTCCATCTAACTGGTTTACAACATTACGTGTTTAATCCTCTTACTTTATTCAAAAGGATCATAAGGTATATGTTGATGTGAGCAATCACGTTCGTAGTTATCGTTCACGTAGAGAAATTGCTATTGACTGAGTATCTATTTTTTTCTCAGTATTTTCAACGCAAGTTGACTCTGATAGCCGAGAGAAACTTAAGATTCTCGAGTGCTTAGCAAACCATCCAAAAACATTGACTTCCTCTCGAAATATGTCGCGTGTCCCGAAAATTGAACGGAAAAATTATTGCAAAATTGAAATTTAGGTTGGCCAGAAGAAAATGGCAAAACAAAAATATACGACTAACCCCTGCTATTTGCAGGCGTGAACGGTCTTTATAAACATGAAAGTTTTCTTGACAACCGATTAATGTTGATATCTTGTAGAACGTGTAGATTAGATGAATAGTAATTCGATTAATAATAATAATTAAGTAGATGTCAGTACAACTCCTGAAGTTTAAAGGTCTAATAAAGGTAATCCAGTCAACCTAAATACAGAGTATGTCCTCCATCAACACAGTTAAGCAACGTGATAGAGGAGCTATTACAGCAATTATCAGTGATTCGTCATAATTACATGAAGAATAGCTTTCATTCGGCTTGAAAGAAATGCCCTGATATTTGTCCATTATCTAAAGCCAAGGCCATGCTTCAGGCTTGAACGAAACTCGAACCCGTGTCTCCCACATACTAATTGAGCCCTACTACCAAGTGAGCTACAAAGCCACATGTTGGAAGCGAGATACAGTTGAGATGGTTCTTCTTTCTAGTTGAGGGGACTTATATAATTTGCGATTAGGTAAATTTAATTTGATCGGCGGCATTGACAATGAAATGAAGCCTGTTATGTATGTAACGCATGTTTGTTAAATACATATTTCTGCGGAGTTTCGTTTAGCCTCTGTTTTCGGTATCGGATTTTTTACGCAGAGGACGTGAGTACCTTTTGGAGTGTTCAATAACAGCATGAAAATTATTCAAGTGCTATTTAATGCGAGATGATAAATAACCATCAAAGTGCACAGTCCCGAGTTTTTTTTATAAAAAAAAGTCACATTTTGACAACGATGGGAAGTTTTGTTTGAAGCCAGAACAGGAAACAGCTCTGATAGGTCTTATAAGGGCAGAAGATGTTTTACAGCAGCAGAGCGTACGTCAGTAAGCATAAATGAAATACTGGAGAATTTGTAATTGCTAGCATTTATTTACGCTCCTGCGGAGAATGCTCTTCAGGAATGTTTTCTTTGGGCCATGAGACGTGTTTACTATTAACATCGATTTTCGACTATCTCTTTGTAGAAGAGATCAAAGAATATTTCTTGAATTCTGGGCGTAGAATTCCACCCTTAATCTCCCTCAGAAAAGAATTGGCATCAAGGAGATGACTTAAGGAGATCCTGACATTAACCAGCTGGACTGATTTGCCAAACAACATGACATCGACTGTGCCAACGCTAAGGGTTTATAAAACAAGTGCGTTGCTGATGACAAGATGGTGAAAGCTGACAGCAACTTGGCGGGCAAGACGACCCTGACGGAGCAAATATCAAAGAAAATTATTCAAGCTAAGAAACCACTCAGGTTGTGAAACGAGCAATCAACCCATAATAAATAAACGTCATTATTAAACGTTCTCAAAAATGTACCAATGCCAACGTGAATATCACGTCCCTTAGCACACTCTAACGTCGCTCGAGCTGTAAAACTTCAATCTCTCACGCACGATTATTTTAAAAAACTGAAAACATAAAATCGAAGCATTGTTTCTTTATCTTACTAATTCGTTAACGTATCTACATTGCTCATGTCCACATCTTCTTGAGAGTGCCTCCTCCTGATACTCTCAGGCCTTGTCATATTTACCATGTGATCTGCACAATGTTCTTAGGTTTCCGTCTCTTGTTGCTTCTCCTTCTTTATCGCCGATAGTTTAGACGAAATACGAAAACATGGTATGTTCAGGAGAGAGTTGTTCGCCGGTTGAAACAGTTCGTGTGGAGTTGTGATTTGTTGGGTTGTGGATTTGTTGAGGCGTTCCCCAAACTTTCCCCAGAAGGAGTTTAACATCAATAAAGCCACCGTTTTACGACCTGGGTTCTTCTGAGTCTGCTCAGAAACTAACTTGATTGTCTCGCGCTCCTTATACTCTCGCACATACCGGGCCTTGAGTTCACGCATTGTCACCCACGATGGTCAACGGCTAGCCTCTTGACTAATTATCGGCCAGGTGTTGATACAATTGGCGAAACGTGTCTTGGCTTTTTGTTCCTTGGGAAAGTTCCTAAAGTTCTCCTATGGTGCGATCGGGATGTTCACAGACTTGACCGCGATCTGGAAAGCACCTAGGACATCCCTGCCAAACGCAACCATAAAACTTGCGAATAGTACTTGTACAAGTATCATATCTATCGACGTAAATAACGAGTTGAACTCAAGTTTTATTCAGAAAATGTTATGCCATTCCCCCCCCCTTTTTACAGGAAGTCGATTACCATAACTTATCCAGTGCTTCCCAATAGAGATAATGGCGTAATCTATCATTCTTGTAAGCTTTTTAGTGCAATTGCTGAACTGCAGAGACTCGGCCATTCGAATAGATAATTTAAGAGCTCTGCTCCTAAGAACTCCAGGTCCAGCTATTCCTAGTTAAATTTTTTCTGACCAAATTGAAAAATGAGGCTCAAGAGAACACAGTGACATAAGCCACGCTCTGAGAATTATGATTACCCATTCAGCTTTGCCAATTTCGTTACTTGTATAGAAACCAAATCAAGGAGTTACCACCTGGAGTTTTCAATAACAGCTCCGAGTAGACTCACCTGTACATAACACACTCAGCCGTCAATATCTGATAGGTTTTCCCAGATATGACCATACAATCTCCTTATTCATAATAGTAGAAGAACCAAGTGGAGTCCAATTCGGTCTGTAATCATAGAAGAGTTTAGCAATATAGGACAACTGCGAAGCAAGAAGTCCTGTTAGCAATTGATCAAAACTATGACAAAATTGGAGAAAGTGAATACACATCGCTTATAGATTTTCATATAAAAACAACAATTAACTCAGCGAAGTCCACGACAACAGCTTATCTTTCTTTGTGCTTAAGGAATTGCTGGCTACCAGCAGCCGCGCTAAGTTACTCGGAAGCGAATTAGCGCTATTTAACTTTGATAATGAAAGTATGCTATGGTCTCTTTAAATCTCATCAGGGTTAAAATAAACTTAAGTTTAGTAACCCAGAAAAGACATAAGATTGAGGATTTATCCTTTTCGTTGTGACTTGGACGACAACCAAATAGAAGAGCTATCACCTGGAGTAAGCCATTCGAAAAGACATTGCAAAATTCAAAATTCTCTCTGACCAGACAGAAACTGGGACAAAAAAATTACATGGACCATAAAATTGATGTTTAACCTAAATGTAGGATCTATTCTCCATCTACCGTGAGACTTGAGAGAACCTGATGAAGGAGTTACCATCTGAATTCTTCCAAAATACTTCACGAAACTTTTAAAATGGTATTTTAAACCCATTCCTAGTTTAGTTTATCTAACCCAGTTAAAACAAAAAAATGTTGAAAAGGACAGACAACATAGACTCACTCTAAGACGCGCCTTTCTTGACATGTCAGTTACGAAGGAACCAGAGAGACGCCTGAACACCATGCAGTGTCTACAGAATACCAAATCATACTGACTAGTACTTTGCGTATGATTCACACCACGCTTGATCAGTGGAGCCCGGTATTGTCTGACCGGGCGAAGTGCCTTGTGAAAAAACCGTCAGTCATCTCCGAGGAAAAGGAACATTTGTCATCACTTCTTGTTTCCAACAGCTATCCCTCCTCCTTTGTACAGAAGGTCGCGACAAAAAAAAAAGAAAAAAAAAATAATAATAACAAAATTCTCCCGTTAGCAGAGAGCCCGTAAGTTTATGTAACCCAATTTGAACAATCAAAAAAAAAAATTTCAAAATGGCAAATAACATAGACTCACTGTAGGAATAATGATTATTCACTAAGGAGCGATCTTAGGTTCAGTTTTGTTCATTTCTTAGGTACTTATTTGGGAATCAAATCAAGAGGCTACCAGCTGGAGTCTTCAATAACAACTCCGAGTTGACTGAACTGTAAGTGAGACATTCATAAGTTAACATTTGATGGATTTTTTAGGATGCATAGGATGCTTTAACAGAAATGTGATTTCAATCCTAATAATCCCACTAAGTTTCAAAACAAGTCAAAGGAACACCTTTTATGGGGTGTTTCCCCCAAGACAAGCAATCATCAGAGATAATGATCGACTTGGACTTTCTGCATACAATGAATATATATCCTGAATTGAAAGAAAATGGGCCATTGGACAAGATGCTTTAAGAACTGTTTCTTCGAACTCCGAGCGACTTTATGAACACTTTCAAAGGATGTGTAGACATGCTACAGTATTCTTTTCTCAGTCCGACACCAAGGGTAGCTGTTCTCCCCATTTCTTGGCTTTGCTCTTTTTCGGTGCGAAAATCTCAGCCCCCTCGACCCAGTGCCTATTTATTTTTCCTGGAAAGTTTTGCGTAAGGAGTTCAAGTTATTGTTATTTGTTAGGTCCTCAGCGAGTTAGCGTCCCTTTGAAAAAGTGCGGAGAAAAATTGTAAATACGAGAGAATGTTATGTCATAGCAACAATGCTTAAGATGTACGACTTTATTCTTAAATCCAGAGAAAATCTTCCTGTGGGGATTAGGTAACAATAAGATTGCAGAAATTGTCTTTCCTCTTTTGAATTTTAAATTACAATTTTCGTCTTCCCTGTTGTATTATTTTTGTATTCACGCGCAGCGCACATGATTTTACAAGTTAGTCAATCAGGTCAAAGAACTTTAACCTTGCCATTGGAAATTGACGTGGTCAATTTTTCTCGGGCATCCTTTGTTGTTCCGTTTTTATGGAGTTTTTTACTGTTTTTGAGTTTTCGTTCTAGTCAATTTGTTGTCCCTCAGTTTGGAATTCTAAGAAGTTTCTCAAAATCCGAATGTTGTGGATACTTAAACACATATTTGACTAATACATACTTCTGCGGAGTTTGGACTCTAGCCTCTTGTTTCGTTATTGATTTTTCACACAGATAAAGGGGGTACCTTTTGAGGTGTTCTATGACAGCACCCAAAATTAAAGTGGTAGTTAACAATTATTGTACGAGAGCAAGTCGAATATGAGATGATAAATAACCTAAAAAGTGCATAACCCCGAGTTGTTTATAAAAATCTCACATTTTGACAACCAACAAAAGTAAAAAGCTACTTCCTTTCCGAATGGAGCATAGGTAGTTCCATTAGCTTCAGCTCAAGTTCTTTAGCCCTTTTCTAGTAAGAGTGTTTGAGCTAGTGCTAACCGCTGGAATTCCCCTTTCCCAGTACACATATAAACAAAACCCAGACACCTGCTCACCTGTTTACCCGTATCACAGCCCTTCAGTATCTTTTTTACTCACAGAACATTGACGATACTACAAAGCCTTAAGAAATGAACCTGTAGGGCGAGTAAAAAGCTACCCCAGGGAATTAAAATTGGTTCACAACATTTTGTTCTGTTATCAGAAGACAAGAAGACTGGTAAAAACCGGTACGATTGGCAGGATTGAATATAAACGTATGGCAAGAGTCAATATAGTTTTGGAAACGATTATGTCGCTAAAACACTGCTACCTCGTAAACTCCTTTGGGTTTCTGTTCTATGTTAACCTTTGACACTCACTATTTTAACCATAAACTGACTCTGAACCTGAAATATTAACTTAGAACAGACCGTAAATTCAACATTTTTCCGCGATATTAAATTCGAGAAAACTCGTTGAAATGCATTTTTCGGCGTTTTACCGCTGATCGGTTAACATATGGAAAATACCATGTATTCTCCCATTCACAGCCGTTTTGCGCAATAAGGACCCTAAAACAAGACTTCATGTCAAATTTCAGCCAAATCGGTGAAATGAAGTGGCCGACGAAAGTTCGAAGGTTACAGACAGTCGCACTTAACTATCACTGGTGACCAATTCCTCTTTCTTAGGGCATCTACTTCGTATGCAATTGCGAGCGCATCTTCATGACTGGTAACAATAAAGTAATCTTACAAAAAAATTTCATTTATAGCACAATCAAGAAACTACGTGATTTATTTGGCAACAGTTGCAAGTAAAAAAGCATCCGTTGTCTGTTTCACGACACACATTTTTAAGCGACTAATACAAATCCTATCACATGCCTGATTGGCGAGGTTCGAAATCCCTTTCTTATTATCATCAATCCCACTACTTGAAAATAAAGGGGTCGGAGGAACACAATTTTCGCTATATTAATCAAATCAATTCAACCCATATGATCACCCAGCAATCGTAACTCAGGCTAATCCCACTAATTTTCAAAAAAAGTTAGCGGATCACCTTTCATGTCATTTTTCTCCTAACAAAAACAATCACAATAAAAAATAGTCCACTTGGATTTCTCGGCATACAAGGTATGGATATGCTGTACTGAAGAAAATGGCGTATTCAAAAAAATGATTTAAGAATTGTTTCTTCGAGCACAGAGGGACTTCATAAAATGTTTTAAATGATTATAAGAGTACTAAAGTACTCTTTTCTCAGTCCGACACCAGGGCTAACTGTTTTTCCCAGCTCCTTGTTTTGCTCTTATCCCTTACGAAAATAGATAAATCTCAGCCCCCCTCGTCCCAGTGCCTATTTATTTTCTTAGGACACTCCATAGTCCTGTAGTAATATCTACCTGAGACAAAAGCCGATGGCGATGTGATTATAATTTATGACCTAAATTATTAGAGCTAGTACAAATCAAGCCTTAGACATAACTGGTTTACAACATCACGTACAACACATCATAGACCATAACTTTCTAAACGTATCAAGCGTGCAGATATTTTCCGCAGTTTCAAGAAATACTCAGTCAGACATCTTTGGCAGAGCAGAAGATAAGCCATCCTAAGGGGGAAGAACGCAACTCTCCCCTTTTCTCCAGAGGGAAAAGTTAAGCAACAACATAGAGGGACTTCATGACACTTTTTAGTTAAATGGTATTTTAAACCCATTCCTAGTTTAGTTTATCTATACCTCAATTTAAACAAAAAATATTTGAAAAGGACAAATAACATAGACTCACACTAAGATCGCCTTTCTTGACATGTCAGTTACGAAGGAACCAGACAGACGCCTGAACACCATGCAGTGTCTGCAGAAAACCAAATCACACGGACTAGTGCTTACCGTATGATGCACACCATCCTTGATCAGTAGAGCCCGGTATTGTCTGACCGGGCGAAGCGCCTTGTGACAAAACCGTCAATCCTCTCCGAGGATAAGTAAAATTATCTCTCTTCCCTGAGCAGAGAGCCCGTTAGTTTATCTAGCCCAATTTAGAGAAAAAATGGTCAAAGGGGTAAATAACATAGACTCACTGTAGGAATCATAATTATCCATTAAGGAGCGTTGTTAGGTTCAGTTTTTTCCATTTCTTAGGTACTTAAATGGAAATCAAATCAAGAAGCTACCAGCTGGAGTCTTCAATAACAACTCCGAGTTGACTGAGCTGTAAGTAAGACATTCATGAGGTAAAAAATTTGATGGACTGTTTAGGATATATAGGATATTGTAACAGAAATATGATTTCAAACAGGTCAGCGGAACACCTTTTTATGGGGTTTTTCCACTAACATATGCAATCATGAGAGATAATAATCGATTTGGACTTTTTGCATACAATGAATGCATATCCTGAATTGAAAATAATGGGCCATTCGACAAGATGATTCAATAACTGTTTCTCCGAACTTCGAGGGACTTTATAACCCTTTTAAATAATGTGTAGACGTACTGCAGTACTCTTTTCTCAGTCCGACACCAGGGGTAACTTTTCTCCCCACTTCTTGGTTTCGCTCTTTTCCGGTGCGAAAATCTCAGCTCCCTGAACCCAGTGCCTATTTATTTTCTTACGACACTCCATATCCCTTTAGCAATACCTGCGTGACATAGAAACCGATGACAATGTCACTATAATCTGTGAATTAAAATATTAGAGCTATTACAAATCAAGCTTTAGACATTACTGATTTACAACATCACTTGTCCAATCGTCTTGCTTCATTGTCAACTAGACTGGCAAGACTTTCCACAAACGACCGACTGAACACAAGAATCAAAACAGTTATGCTGATGTGAATAGCCGCATAAATATCAGTAATAATAATCTACTTATTGATTGGGTCGCTGTTCCATGACAAGAGCACCTTGTAATTTCATTGCAAGCTGGCTCTGATTAGTTTTAAAAATCTAGATCAAATGTTACATTCGTAGCACTCTCTCGACTTTACTATTTAAGCACAGATCTCTACAACAATAATCAGGCTTGAAAGGCTGGGAAATTTGTCATTCCCAAGACTTGAAATTAAAATAGGGCCTCCAATGGACTTCAGATTGGTTTAAAGCTAAGGTCAAACCTTAAATTCTTGGCATATCCTTGACGCAGGTCCTTACATGACAATCAGATAGCAGAGCTACCACCCGGAGCCTTCCATACCAACTTCAAGTTGATAAATCTGTAAGTTAGAAACTCAAGGATTTAAAGATTAGCTTGATAATTCTTTTTTTAATCTGCCCGCCAATTGCCTGCCTTTTCGCTATTTCCAAATTTCAAGTACAAATTTCTGCTGGCTAAAGTGGCCCTTTTTTCATGGCAAACAAAACGAGGCCAGGCATGTTTACATAGTAATTAACAAACCATTGCACTCTCTAAAGAAACCAACTTTACTATTTAAGCATAGATCTTTAAAAAAATAATCAGGCTTGATAGGCTGGGGAATTATCATTCTCCAAAGCAGGGAATAAAAAGTTTGATCCACTAAATTAAAATGCATGCAGTTAAAAGACTATCTATCACCATGCACTCTGTGGTAAGAAATGAGTTGCTGCGCTTTCCAGTGGCGAAATGTACTGCTTGAGACTCAAATAGAGCGAACCATCGTATAGTGGTAGGTGAAATGGGCTTCTCGTTTTTGTAGCATAAAACACTTGGAGTTGGTTGGCATTTTTTTCAGTGTCAAGTACTCGAGATTAAGTGTACCAGACCATACTTGTGATTGTCCTCAGTGTTGAGAGTAAGGAATTTATTGAGCTTAGGCTGGCTAAGAGAGTGTCAGTTAAGACCAACTCAATGATATTGACCTTTTTATGGCCTATTTTATGTCTTGGATGTAATTATATATTATTCATCTGATAATGTGCCATTGGTGGAAAACATGAATGACTCTGTAGGAGGTTACGTAATAACAAGATCGTGAAGTTACCTGGTGACGTGTTTACTTCACTGGTTGAGCTGCCGAAGCTGTAATTGAGGATTCTTACTTTATATTTATTTTCACTTGAAAGGATAACATTTTTCCTGGAAAGTTTTTGCGTAAAGTGTTTATTGTTCTTTGTTAGGTCCTCAGCGAGTTTGTTTCCCTTTCCAAAAGTGCGGAGATCCAGGAAAATATTCCTGTAGGGATTGGGTAACAATCAGATTGTAGAAAATGTCTTTCTTTTTTAAATTTCAAATTGCAATTTTCCTCCTCCCTTTCGTATTGTTTTTGTATTCACGCGCAGCGCGCGTGATTTTACAAATTAGTCAATCAGGTCAAAGAACTTTAACGTTGACACTGGAAAATTGACGTGGACAGTTTTTCTCGCGCATGTTTGTTTGTTTTGTTTTTATGGATTTCCTTACTGTTTTTGAGTTTTCGTTCAAGGCAATTTGTTATCCCTCAGTTTGGAATTATAAGAAGTTTCTCAATTTTTATTTAATCAGAATGTTGTGGTTACTTCAACACATGTTTGTTTAATACATATTTCTGCGGAGTTTCGACACAAGCCTCTTGCTTCGTCAGAGGATTTTTGCAGAGATAAGGGGGGTACCTTTTGGGGTGTTTAATGACAGCACCAAAATTATCCAAATGCTAGTTAACAATTATTTTATGAGAGCAAGTCGAATGTGAGATGATGAATAACCAACAAAGTGCATAGCCCCGAGTTGTTGATAAAAATCTTACACTTTGACAACGAATGAAAGAAAGAAGCCACTGCCTTTCCAAATGGAGGACAGTTCCAATAGCTTCAGCTCAAGTTCTCCAGCACTTTTCTAGTAAGAGTGTTTGATTTAGTGCTAACTGCTGGAGTTCCTCTTTTCCAGTACACAGATAGACAAAACCCAGACACTTGCTCTCCCCCTTACCCCTTTATGACCTAGCACAGCCCTTTAGTATCTTTTTGACACAAAGAACACTGACGACACCTCAAAGCTTTATGAAATAGACCTGTAATGCGGGTAAAAACCTAGCCCTAAGGAAAGTTGCTTCGCAACACCTTGTTCTGGTATCATACATCAGCAAGACCAGTTAAAACCGGTACGATTAGCAAAATTGAATAGAAACGAGTAGCAAGAGTCACTCTAGTTTTGGGAAAGATAATGTAGCTAAAAAATTGCTACCCTATAAACACCATTGGGTTTCTGTTCTATGTTAACCTTCGACACTCACTACTTTAACCCCAAACTGACTCTGAACCTGAAATATTAACTTAAAACAGACCGTAAATTCAGGGTAAACTTCTTTTTGTAGGAACTTACAGGACAATGAGATAGCAGAGCTACCAGCTGGACTCTTCAGTAACAACAGGAAGTTGACTGAACTGTAAGTAAAATATTCACGGTCCCGCTAAGTGACTGGCTGTACGCCCGTTGCCAAATTTGTACTAAAAAAGACTTTGTTATTAATAGCAAGCAAAAGGGGGTCTGGGATAATTAAAAATTGGAAGCAGTAAACAAAGAATTAGCCATTGGTCCGTCCAACAGAGGACCGAAGAGCCAATACCTCTAGAGGAAAGACCGTATTAATGGCACAATTTGATCTAAAATAAGAAAAAAAAACAAAAAAAAACAACAACAACAACAACAACAACAACAACAACAACAAGAAAGCAGGGTCTTAATTACCCATACAACAAGCATTACATAAAAATAACACATATGGAAAAACAAAGTAGCGTTCACCTTATGGAAAATGAAGGTTGAATTCACGGAGAACGCTGCATTTTACAAACGTTTACCTGTGTTTTGCTAACGGAAAACCGGACGTTCTCTGTGTGTTTTCGCATGGGTAAATCCCAGTATCCGTTTAGTTATTCGTTAGTTTTTATTCGCCGAAAACAATTCATTTTCTGGTATTAACCGCTCGGTTAACGCATGGCAAAACAGTTTATTTTCGTTTTGTGCATTAGCATTTCTCGAGTGAACAACAGCGTATTCACCTGAATTAACGGCTGAAAATACGCATTTTCCGGGAAGGTTAATGTGTATAAATAGAGGAAAACGTAATGTTTTCCTGGGTTTGCCGTTCGTGTAACGTACAGAAAATGTCATGTTTTCTTCAGTTCGCAACCATTTTTCACCCGGTGAACGAAATGTTCAAAAGAGTTTAGTGGTCGAACGCATGCATTTTCCAACATTTTTCCACGATGGTGAATTCGAGAAAATTAGTTGAAACGCATTTTTCGGCGTTTTACCATTTACATGTATTGCTGATCGGTTAACGTGTGGAAAATACCATGTATTCTGCCATTCACAGCCGTTTTGCGTTCGGTTAATCGCTGTTCGACCCATTTAGTGCAAGTGACCCGATAAGCTCAATTTCCTCAAAGGATCCAGACGGCTCAAATGACTGATTTGCCTGAAATGACCTAATCGGAGTCAATCTCCTAGATTAGACAAGATATCTACTGGCGTTTTCATGAAGCAGGATTAAGAGCAGGAAATAATGATCACGATCGACGAACGTCTTATTTTCAGGGCATTGACCGTCATCATTTTCCAGAAAAAACACTCTAAAAATTCATTGCTCAGACGCGTTGGAAAACAGCAGAAAAACGTTCCGGAAAACGAACTATTCATTAGCGTTTCTCTGAGGCAAGAAAACAATCGACGAGCATCGTGTGTTCTTGCCATTCATCATTAGTAATTCTGTGTGAAAACGGTTAGAAGATGGCAGCACTCGTGCGCTCACGAAAACTTCAGAAAATCGTACAGGAAAACAATGCCAGCTGTTCACGAGCCTTTCAATGGGGCAAGAAAAGAATAGACGAAGAACACGTCTTCATGGCCTAATCATAGTCGTTAGGAATTCTGTTAGAAAACACTTGGCAAGTGCAGCGTTTGCACGCTAAGGAAAACAACAGAAAAACGTTCAGGAAAACAAGCAATACACTTGAGTTTTCGTGGAGCAGGAAAACAATCGACAAACATCATGTTTTCATGCCATTCACCATTAGTTGTTCTGTGAGAAAACGCTTGGCAAGTGCAGCTTCCGCGTGCTTAAGAAAACTATAGAAAAATTTTCACCAGCGTTCTTGTGGAGCCGGAAAATAATCAACAGCTATCATCAACGTCTATGAATATATGAAAGTCATATATTTGAACTGTGGTTAAAGAGCGAGTATGAGAGCGATCTTTGCAGTAATGAACTCTACTTAAGCGTTGATTTATCATTTCACGGGTATATTACGAACCAACCTAATGACCAGCTCTCAGTTGGCTTCTTGGCCCATTTCGTAGAGCACTGCACCAGTATCGCAGAGGTCATGGGTTCGTATCTCGTAGAGGCCTGAAGTTTTTACAGCCCTCATTTTCACTACCACTTCAGCCGCGGTAACGAACACCACGGTGGTGTTCGTTACCGCGAAGATCGTTCTGATACTCGTTCTTTAACCGCAGTACAAATATATGACTTTCATATATTCACAAACGTTGATTCATCAATTGACGGGTTTATTACGAACCAACATAATGACCAGCTCCCAGTTGGCTTGTTAACTCAGTTGGTAGAGCACGGCACCGGTGTCGCAGAGATCATGGGTTCGAATCCCGTACAGGCCTGAATTTATTTCAGGCCTCATTTTTATTACCGCTTGAGAGTGTGCGTCCATACACTGATCAAGAATTCAGCGATAAATTTCAAATTGTCAAAAATTTCAAAATCGCCCAAACTTTGGCTATTAGTAGTCCATATTGAACTATGTATCGCTATGGGGTTGATTTGTGAAATGGTGTTTTCTCTCGGCAGAAAATGATGATACCCGATTTCAGGGCTAAGTATTGAAAAATTAGACTAAAAAACTAGCCATTTTGAAGCTGACGGCTTGCCGTAACTATAAAACCAGAAGAGAACCACTTGCAATCAGCTTATTCTGCAATGTTTGCAGGTTTCATATTATAATTCCTATGACATTTGAAAAACAATAAGGTATTGAGACCTGAAAGGAAGCCCTCTGTTTTTCCATGGAAATAACTAGTAAACTTCAAAAAATAATTTACCCTACTACCTTTATCACAAATCAAATGAAATATTTTTGCTTAGAATGCAGAAGAAGTGGGATTTTAACTGATATCGATATAGCTTTTTTTTTTTCTGGGGAAATTAGGTTGTGCTATGTGAAAGTGTGCTCAAAATTAAAAAAATTAAACGAGACTTACCTGTAAGTTGAAGTTTGATTGGAATTCTATCGAGTCATCAAACTGCACCAAGGGATCACATGAGATAGGTAGACGCATGCGCATAACCAGTATTTACAGCCGAATGTGACAGTCTGATCACCATGAAGTAGGTTATATAAGAACTGTAATGTCAATAGCATGACAAATAAATGGGTGGGTAAAATCAAATGTAAGTATGATTTGTTGCCCAAGGGTGGGCATGTGATCCCTTGGTGCTGTTTGATGACTCGATAGAATTCCAGTCAAACTTCAACTTACAGGTAAGTCTCGTTTAATTTTTCAATTCTATTTCGTCATCACTGCCCCAGGGATCCCATGAGATTTCAAAGCCAAGACAGTCACATGAGGAACAAACACTGAATGATGAATCACTATAATCAGTTTATTAACTGAAACGTAGTAAGTCAAACAGATTTATATGACAAATATAAACTGAGGGTATACGCACCTTCCCCACAATAAAAAGCATGAGGAAACGGAGCAATGAGTGATGTAGGTATTACAGTCTATGTGTCAATTGGAACCTAAAACACCATATGCAGGTGTATGTAACATTAAAGTAATGTGAAGGTGTAGTCTGATCGTCCGGGTGAGTGTAGTCCTGAGAGGGACTGTTGTCGGTGGTAGTGACTGACGTTTCGACAACCTGTGCGGAAGTCATCATCAGAGTCAAGTGAGTGATTGTTGTCAGTAGAATGTTCTTATTCCAGCTCGTGTGAAATGATCGGTTGGTTTTGCCGTGATGTTATTGGCTGTAAGACTCAAGTGACGTAAGTCGGTCGTGATTGGTCCACAGGCTATACGTATGCGTGCAGCTTTGGTAGGGGGAAGTATAATTGTCATAAGAATACTGCTAAGTAAAAACCCAAGAAATTCTATTTCTTGTGTGGGAATAAAAACTGATTTCACAGGATGAATTACGAATCCAAGGTTTTGGAATGTGTCAGTCGTGTCCTGGACATTCCTCTTACAAGCAGCATAGTCATATCCTAATAAGAAAGAGTCATCTATGTGCCCCATGCAAAGATGGCCCATTGATCTGATATGAGAGCAAACAGGTTTTAAAATTTTTGTGAACAGCCTGGGGGCACAAGCAAGGCCATTGGGTAGGCATGTGTATTCATAATAACTCCCTTGCCACTCAAATTTTAAATATTTCCTGTCCTCTTTAGCGACAGGGACAGAATAGTATGCGTCCTTTAGGTCAACTGAAGCCATAAAGCACCCTGGACGCATGAGTTTAAGAGCTGTTTGAATAGTGTCCATTTTGAAATGGTGGTACGAGACAAATTCATCACGAGGTTTGAGATTTAAAATCATTCTGTAGCTGCCATCGTTTTTAGGCCACACAAATATAGTTGAGAGGAAGTTCCCCTCTACATATTCAGTTTGTTCCAAAACTCCTTTATGGAGAAGTGTAGATATTTCTTCACTTATTATCTCCCTTTCACCAGGTGAGAGGTGGAATTGTTTTGGTGGGTGAGGTTGGACGGGGGTATTAGCTTCAAACTCAATATGGTAGTGCTTTATGGCATCAAGTTTGACTTGGTCATTTGTCAAAGATTCCCAGGAACCAACATGGTCCTTCAGCTGTCCTGCTAAAAAAATACGGACCATTTGATGCAAATAATCCCCATCCATAAATGATTTAGGATGTGTCCTCACCTGGTTATCGTTTAATCTTTGTTGTTGGATTGGCTGGGTTTTTTCGGGGCACTCTTGTGTCCCCGGCTGTACCCTAAAAATGGGCGTGTCTCAGATGTTTTCTGGCCAGTAGATGTTCGGTGGTATGGTTTGAAATTTGAGCGTCGAAATTTCTGCCTCCCAGCCTTTAGATAGTTATGGCTGGATGTGCGGGTGTCAGAGGTCCTCTGCATCTGCTGGCCCGCCTTCTTTGCCTCTGCCATATCCTTTAGATGTTTTGACAATTCGTCCCCAAATAGCTTTGTAGAGGGCTTGATGTCCTCTTTGCATAACCTTGTGAAAGGGGGGTTGAGGTCGGGCTTGATTAGCTCTCGTCGTTTCATATTAAGTTTATAATTGTCATTAGCCACAAGGGCAATGCTGTCCATGATCTGGTCCTGGACCTGACGGACGTTAATGGGTTTGCCAGTTTGAAGGTCTTTTACCAACTGGTCCACCAAAATCGACAGGGATGATAAACCCTGAACAAGCAATTCTTGCACCTTCTGAAAAGCAAGGTCAACTGTTCTGCTCCTCCTGGAAAGCAGATCCCAAACCTCCTCGTTAACTGTTTTAGTACACAGGAACTTACAGTTTTCTGGTGGAGGGTATTAATCAACTCTTTCCTTCACCGTTTCTGGTGAAAGACCTCCAGAAGCCATATTATCAATTAGACTGGCACCCTTCTCTGTTATGGCAGGAGATTTATCGTTGGTCTGTACAATGCCTGAGTCAGGCTTTCGCGGACATCATTCTGCCTTTCTGAGTCAGAGCCAGCAGATTCTTTCACCACGCAAGAGTCGCTCGGGTCGAGCACATTATTCAACGTGGCAGTAATATTTAGTTGTGTATTGCTCATGTTTGAGTCTTCCTTTTCTGCCTCCTCGTCTGATTCAGGACGAAGGAGGATGTCGTCTTTAAGACTGGTGAGCGTCGCTGTCTGCTTTTCTGAAGCTTTGGTCAACTGTGCCAAAGTGTCGTTAAGTCCTCTGAGGATCGCCACCATGGTGCTCTGTGAAGGTTGGTCTACAGCATCGTTCGAGCACTGAATATCGGGTTCCAAACCTGGTGTAGTAATTCTAGGTGTTTTCTACCCAGTGATCTTATTGTAGACCCGATATTAAGAAACTTGAAGGTAAAAAGAGAAGATTTTCTTCGTATGAGTAGTCACCGTGCTAAACTGATTTGCGCGCGAAAAGCACTGGTTATGCGCATACGTCTAACTATCTCATGGGATCCCTGGGGCAGTGATGACGAGATAGAATTGCAATTTTTCGGGAAATCAAACAAGAGATTGCGTGACCGACGGTGACAGACAGCTCTCTCATTCCAGCCCAAAGCCCCAAAGTCGATTAAAATGTATCTTCTTGTTATGGCGGAGTTTTGTTATTTATTAATTTTTTGAGAAAATACAGCAGCTAATGGAATGCTTGTTATATTACTAACTTGGATGATATCTTTATGTGAACAGTCCATAATTATGCAGCCTATTTACAGTACTTTTTCAGGTGAATGATGCTGTTTTACAGGTACAAGGGTTAATCAATTGATACCATTTCTATTTTAGAACAGCCGCCAGCTGGAGATAATTTACATTTTAAAGAATCAAAATCTCGTCACTGATCACTAGGGGCTATGCAATTGTTGATCTAAAAGCCTTGAAATCAACTATTTATCATTGTTGTTATGGTTGCTATTCATAAACAAGTTGTGATCCCAATTCAATTGTAGGGAACTTTTCCCACGGCCTGTCTCACGCTATGCAACTCAGCAATGGCGTTCTCATGCTCCTTTTATAGAATAACTGGAACAGACTGCTCGTCTGATAGGTTAGATAAAAGCAAGAGTCTTGAAATTGTTACTTTACGCAATTGCTCAAAGGATATTTCGAATGATTGTTCTCACTGGTCATTTTCTGGAGTGAAAACGGAAAGTGAACTTATACTTGCTAGAGTGGGTGTTTTCCGCGAGGACGAGACGCAGAGTTTAGACACAATCTGCTCACACCACCTCCGTGAAATCGGACCTGGCTGGCGGTAAAACATTTCCAAGTGCTGTGTGCCACAAATCTTATCCCAACATGGAGCAAATAGAAAAGCGGATCGAGGAATTTCGTAAGTGGTGAATTAATTCTCAGCTCCGCTGTCCCTGACCACTGTAGAGCATACGCTCTGAGTGATCCTGACGACCCAAATTATTCTGTGACTTGTGGCCACGCCCATTGTGACAGCTGTGACCGCTGGTTGCTTGTCTCGTCTGTAATGAGGGAGATTGAGGAAGGCTTAGAAACGGCTGAATGCTCGGACAATGAAAATGAATAACTGTCTTTTGTTATTTCCCAGGCCAAACAGAGCATTGAATGCTGGAAAGCCCATTTATCGTGGTCTATAAATCAGGATGAATGCAGACTTGACATCATGAGCGGCCTTAGCGCCCCACCCATTTTTCTAGTACTTGACTGGGTGATGAAATATCTTCCACGTAAGTTCCGGGAAAGCCAGTCGGATTGGTTTGGTAAAAGAGGTATATCGTGGCATATAGCAGTGGCGATAAAATGCAACAGTGGAGAAATGGAGATGATGACATTCGCTCATGTGTTTGAGAGTGCTACCGCCCAAGACAGTAGCTCGGTGTCAGGCATACTTGATGACATCTTTAGTCAACTCAAGACTATTATGCCAGAGCTACAGACCATCTATATTCGAGGCTACAACGCTGGATGTTATCATTGTGCGCAGACTCTGATTACAGCTCCTCAGATTGCCAAACGTCATGACCTTCAGATCTCTCGGATTGACTTTTCTGAGCCACAGGGAGTCGAGGAAAGGGCGCTTGCGGTCGCAAGGCAGCCACTATAAAGTCACAGATGGTGAAATATCTGAATTCTGGACACCACATTGAGATTGCTGCATTGATGAAAGAAGCTATGGAGTCTTCCAGGGATGTGCAGTCCTCCCAATGCTCCATCCATCAAGAGTTTTAAGTGGGAGAAAGTAAGTTTTGTCAGAAACCTTTGCTACGGCCAGGAAGGGATAAGAAAGTGGAGAGCCTACGATATTGGCCCTGGAAAAAGTATTCCCTGGACAAACTGCGATGTCCTTGAACAATCGGAACTGCCGACGATGGAGATCAGGCCCTCGACCAGCGAGACTATCACAAGCTTTGCTTCAGTAGTACCCAGACGAATAGGTGGCCGAATCCCCGCAACTGTTGTAGAAGGCAACTCCGATTGTGTAGATGAGTCTTCAGATGAGACAGGCGTTGATGTTGATGTTGCTAACAATTATTCATTATTTACATGTGTAGAAGAGGGATGTGTCAAGACGTTTATACGGCATTCATCGCTGGTTTAACACTTGGGCTATGGAAAGCACAAGCGTGTTCTAGAGTATGAAACGCTCTTTGAAAGGGGCCACGATAGAATACGCGACTAATCTGGATTGTGGCGCGAGTAAATGCCCAACGGTCATAAAAGGTAGTAAACCATCACTACTAACTGTGCCCACTACTCTTCCGATGGGATGGGCACTGAAATCGACACAGTCCCGTAGTACAAAGGTTACTGACAATCAAAAGCAGTACCTCAATTCCAAGTTTCAAAATGGAGAGAGAACAGGGAAGACAGGCGGATCCGATTGATGAAGTCTCTAAAGCCATGAGGAATGCAAAAGATAGCAATGGGGAGAGACTATTTAGCTATGGGAATTTTCTCACAAAATTTTCTCACAAATCAGCAAATTAGCGGTTACTTTTCTCGCCTTGCTTCTTAGCATTCACATTTAATCATATATGACTCCTACAACATCTGTGAGTTAGTGTTGAACTCTTAGCTTGGCCCCTTTTCTGTACCTATGTTACGGGGTATCTGTGAATCCTTTGGTCTTGAGATATCGGAAATTACAGTTCGAAGTAGAAAGCCATTTGTGGCCTTGCTCTCAAAACCTGGTACAAGGCTGTACCTGTAGCTGTGGGAAGCGCTCATAACTGTAGTCGGTACACGTTATTACTACCTGGCAGCTCGATTTCATCGTATCTGGCCACCAAAATGATTCTCGTCATTTTTTGGCAAAACACCGAATTATTTGACAAATGAACCTTATTTAGAGACAAATACTATTATAGGGACGACTGATAGCCGGAGTTTGAACAATTTCGAGTTTTCGCATTCTTTTCCCCTATTTACGACCTCGTTTGATCCTGGGAGACATTCGCTCTTAGTTTGTTGTAAATTGAGAAGTATCTGTTCTGAAACATATACTTTGGTGTCTAGTATCTAAGTTAGTTGTTGCGAAAAGTTTTTATGAATGGTTTGTAGAAGGCTTGTAAGCCAATTAAAAAACACAGTGGCGTAAACAAACCCACTTGAAAGCCAATTTACCGTAGGAAAAAATAAACCAGTCAACCTCGGGCTTGAAAATGCTGTCCGAGTCTTGCGACCTCGGGAAGCATTGTCAAACCCGAGGTTGACCAGCTTACAGTTTTTCACTAGATGGACTTCCTACCCGGCAAACCACACGAGCACGTTAACATATACATGTTAAAGATAAAAATAAAACAAGAATAACTATAAAAACGACAAGAAAAAGATTAATATATGCAAATAGCACGACTCAACTACCACAGGAATGACCACTCTATTTTCAATGAGCTTTTTTGTTGAGCATGGGCGGAAGTAATAGATCTGTCTGTCACGGTCGGTCGCAAAATCTCTTGTTTGATTTCGCGAATATGTGCAAGTTTAAGCGCTCTCATTAACTACAGCCTTATTTCCCCAGAAAAGAAGTCATACCAGTTAAAAGCCCAATTGTAGAGGGGTTTGACCCCTAAGTTTAATTTAATTTGTGATAAAGGTAGTAGGGTAAAATTGTTTTTTCAAGCAAGGAAGTAATGTCCATAAAGCCTGAACATGGGGAGATCTTTCAGATCTCGCACAATGTCAGATTTCTTTTCAAATGTCATAGAAATTACATTGCAAAACCTGGAAAAGTTTTGAAATCAGCTGATTGCATGTGAATATCTTCTGGCTCTTTATTGAAGGCATCAGGTTTTCTTGAAAATTGCTAATTCCCAAGCCTAATTTGCTCACATCTGGCCCTGAAATCTAGTATCGCCATTTTCCGCCAAAACAAAAATCTATTCGAGAAATGAACCACTAAGCGATGAATAGTTCACTATGGACTATCATTACATAACTCGGGCAGTCAGAGGGCCAATAACTAAAATCAACCAATCGAAATGCTCTATTGTCGGTCAATATTCTCTCAGTATTGGACCGGGCGCTGTCCCGAATGGTCCCGAATGATACCGCTCTTGTGTTCCTTCGAACTTCAGTCGTGTAATAAATCTCTTATTAACCAAGCTTGCTCGGGACCGTACTGGAAGACTATCAGCCCTCGGTCTTTTTTTTACGGACCGAGCACAGCGAGGTCCGTACTGTCAAGACCTCGGGCCGATATTCTCCCCGTACGGCCCTCGCGCTTGGTTGTTAAGATATACTTTGTAGCCGGAGTTTGAGCAAATTTCGCTTTTCACATTTTTGCCGCTAGTTTCCGATTTTGTTTGATTCTTGCTGACACTCACTCTTAGGTCGTGTTTGTTACTGCGAAGATCGCTCTGATAGTCAACAAACATCATGTTTTCATGGCATTCACCGATGGTAATTCTGCGGTAAAACGCTTGGAAACTGAAATCCAGCTTTCGTGCGCTCGGGAGAACTATAGTAAAACATTTAGGAAAACAAGCTATATACTAGCGTTTTCGTGGAGCAGGAAAACAATCCCAAACATCGTGTTTTCATGGCATTCACCATTAGTTATTCTGTGGGAAGACGCTTGAGAATGTAGCGTTCACGCGCACGGGAAAACTTGAGAAAAACATTAAGGAAAACAGCTATACATTGGTATTTTCCTGGTGCTGAATAACATGCGATGAACATCGTGCTTTTCTTCAGCTTTACTGAGAGCGAACAATGAATTTGCCGTCCGTTTCCAGATATGTGAAAGCGTTGGTATGATGTTAAATTTTTCAGTCATCCACCATTTCGAACCTTGATACCCCCAGTAAACAAAGCAGATGAGCAAGCGTGGTTGGAAATCAATTTGCCAAAGAATGCAGTACTTGAACAAGTGCTTATTCGTTAGTTCAGACGAACTTTGTAAGCCAGAAGTTTTGGGTAAAGGTGTCCAGGCCTTCCAACTTTTCTTCAAGACTTTGCACTCGGTGAAAATCATAATCTTTGAACACACTATCCAGCTCTAGTAAAAAGGAACTTTTTTGTCACGTGCAGCATTTCAATTTCAAAAACATGAACAGCCCACTTATCTTTGTACTGTGTACTTTTAGGCTTCGAAGGTTCAAAGCCAAACACTTCCTTGTGGTAACTTTTTTAGTTCAAAACCGGGTAGACTTACACATTGCTAGTTCTTCCGCTTCTCAAAATTGCAATTGAAGAGGGCAATGGAAAGTGCTACTGCCTCTGATTAAAATGAAACCACTTCTCATTACATTGGCTAGCAAAATGTACATGTGTTAATGAAGCAAAAGAAAGATAAACTAAATATATGCGTGATTTTCCACTTTCCTCGTGATCAAGAAACCCTGATAAAACACTTGCCCTTTTTATGAAATGCTACCTCCAAGAACTTTAGGTGTAGTTCCCAAGCTCTTTTCTAAAGGACTCAATAAAACAGTTGTTTGGTGGAAAACCTGTAAACTAGCTTCTAGCTAAGTGTTTCTCCACGTTCAAAACTGTTTATTATGTTTACTATCATTATAAAACAGACTCAGTCTAGGAATCATGATTACCCGTTAAGTACGTGTTAAATTCAATTAATTTCCATTTCTTAGGTATTTCTTATGACCTCAAAATCTCTTTATTAACAGTGCAATCTCGTTAACTTCGGTTCTAGGCTCCTTCTTTGATTTCTTACATCAGAAAGAGTTTGTAAGGCTGCAATTTTTTTTAAAGCTGAGTGTGAGGTGTTTAAACTTAGGGGTCTTCGACAACCATAATATTGGATTGAAAGAAAGTGGCATTGTTGTTAGAGCGTGTGAGTTGAACAGAGGCAAATTTACCCTGTCAAAGGTTATAGCATCAACCACAATACCTATAAACAATTGCTCATCAAGAGGACAAATTTACTTATGGTGATTCCCCTTGTTTTGCACTGCGCAACCTTTTCTGCGCATAACATTCCAACATCGAAGATGGCGGCCATTCTTCCCGCGAGCGTGAGAAGGACAAGGGCCGCTTTTGCAAAGCGAAAGCTTTTATTCGCAATAAGAATGCCAAAAATTGGCTGAAAGCTTCCTGGTCTGCTCTTAAGGAACAAGAAAATGAAAAGAATATGCATGATCCGGATGTCCCCAGTGGATTTCCACTTTGCAGCCGTCGAGTTGTAGAATTAAATGTCCTCACTGAGGTTTTCGATGGACGCTGTGGAGCCTGTGGGGCAGCTCTACGGCTCTCCGACTGCATATGAGAAACACTGTCTGGGCTAGGATCCTTACTCTACATATGCTGTTCAAACTCTGAATGTGGAGAGACAAATATCGGTCGAACAAACAAGACCCACCGTAGCACCGGAACAACACGAGCGAGACCAATCTTTAGTGAAAACAGGAAGCGCGCTGCAGGTTTGTTTACATTTAACGTTGATAAAAATATTGTTTTCCAGCATCTATTTAACATCTAGCCAATTTTTTGAAATGTTGAATGGACATATCTATAGGAATGCTACACGTAGGAATAGGTCCTACCCACTTAAACGAGTTGTTGTCATCCATTAATATACCATCACGTGGAGAGTCCACGCTGAAGGTTCGCGAGACGGAAGTAGGGCCCCAAATTAAAAAGTTGGCAAAGGAATCATGTCTGGAAAGTTTAGAAGGCGAAAGAAACCTGTGGAAAGATGATAATGAAAAGGGAAATGTGGAGATAGGAGTATCATCTGACATAGGATGGCAAAAAAGGGGAAAAGCCCACAACAGCCTGACAGGTACACTGCAAATTCTACATCTGAAAGAATTGAAAAGGGCGCATTTGGATATGCATTTTCATACAAAGCTGCTATTTTTTTTCTCTGGATTGTTCTTTAGCTTACTGACAGTTCTGGTGTCAGCCAATAGTCAAAATTAATTAAACAAATGAATAAAATATTATATCCTCACTTTCACCACTAGGTGTTGGCTCCATGGTTGGCCTAAAAACTGTCAAGGTGATTTGCTATGGTTCAAGGTCAAAAAGGTAATGTATATACATATATTTTGTCTACTAGCACCTTGTTGTAAACAACAAGAGCTATGGTTTTTTTCAATTTGACCAAAAAAGTACAGAATCATTCGACATATGACCTCACCCATATTTGCCTCCTATTGAAAGTGTTACCCAGGACCTTTACTCACAATGTCTTTTGTAAAGGTGTACAACATGTGAAACTGCCAGCAGACAGTCAAAAACGCCTCACATACACTACTGCAGGCTCAACTGGGAAGGCTCGTCAAAAGCTATGGAGGCTGATGTTTGATCTAGTTTGATCTGAGTTTGATTTGTTGATCTAGTCAAAAGGTAATTACTAACCAGGTATGTAAGAGTAAAAATAAAAAAGAAAATAACAATTTTAATATAGTTGTTAACATGTTAAAATCACAGTCTATTGCTGCAAAGAGAGACTTGTGGTATCTGTTCTTATGATATCAGTGTTATAGTAATGACACTTGCGCCATAAACAGTGGAAAGCCTTACAATACCTTACACCCTTGGTAATAAGGATTCAAAATTTGACAAGAAAGCAAACATAAAAATGCACCTTCATTTTATAATATGAGTATGCTAAAAATGCAGAAAAGAAAATACTTTAGGATAATGCCTTGGTGTAGTTTGAATGCCCTCACTTTTTATGGCAAAAAAATTTATTTTTGTGGTTTTACTCTGCTTAACAGTTGTGGAGAAAAAAAATGTAGTTGTATCAGTTCTTGTTGGGGATGATGACTCGTCCACCATAAGCAAAGTGAGGAAAAATGTTGAGCATGAGGTTGAAAAATGGTCAGACGTCATCCATGCTGAAAGATCCTTTGGTAGCTCACTATACAGCATCAAGACCCAAAAGAAAACCTTGCAGATATGGTGATACAGTATTTCCAGCGATGCCTTGGTTACGCACTAAAGCAGAGTAAGGATGATGAAGAAGGTGTGCGAAATGGTCTGAAGTCTATTGTGCTTCATGCTTATGGTGACCATTCTTCCTGTGTCAACTGGTGTGGCTACTTAAAAAATTCTGCATCCTACAAACACAGAGGCCTTCCCCATGGCAAGGATCTGATGGACAAAAGCTTGAAGCACTCCCTGGAAAAGATCCTAGAAGTAAGTACAGTGTACATGTATGGTGGCACAGCTCGCTCCTCACAAATTCCCTATTCCCACCATTTTACATGTAGTAGAGGAACACAACTCTTAGAAAATAGTGTTAGTGCTTATGATTGTATTCTAATTAATAACTGCAAGGGATAAAGTTATAAGTGTTAGGGGACTATCAACCTCTTTCTCAGTTTCACAAGCTTTTATGAGATACCAAATTTTAGTGAATAAAAATCATTTGTTTCTTCAATTTAGATTTATGCTTCAAATGCCAAGAAGCTAGCTGACCCCTTGGGTTGAACCAGGTAAATGAAGCACTCAACAACACTATAGGAAGCAAAGCTCCAAAGACCAGACACTATGGATCTAGCGAAAGCAATGACTTCCGGTGTTGCATGTGCTGTTCGCCAAAAGAACTTAGACCAATCTAATGTTTCTCAGGTGAGCAGATATAATATTATGAGCATTTTGTACACTTCCCAATTTGTGAGATCCATAATTTGAACATTACAGATTATCCACCATGTCCAGTGTTGTACTACCAGTACCTTGCATATCATAAGTCACAAAAAAAAAGCAAATCAGTAAAACCTCACAATATTATAACTTAGAATATGGTTTTCACTAAGACTGGTGAATTTCTCTTAGGCTTTTATGAAGACACAACTATCTCCAGGTTCCACTTCTTTAAAGTTTGCAAAGAAAATGGAGAAGAAAAACTCTAAGTTTGAAAGAGAAACAGAAAACAAGAGAGTACAAGTAGAAAAGAATTGAGAAGAAAGAGAAGCAGTTGAAAAAGACAAAACAGCTTGAGAACAGAGAAGGGCAACAGTATAGTTGTGGAATGGGCTTTCATGGACACAATGCTGCTCAGGAAATTCCAGTACCACCTGCAGCCTCAAAGATTGAGAAAGTATCATTGACCAAAGACTACCATCAAATCATATTTGATTTGGAAACATCTGGAAGGGGAAATTAGCTTTGCAGGGTGGCGGCAGCTAGTTTAGTAAAAATGTAACAAAGTGAATATAATGATGTTTGTCTTAGCAGGGTATTTCTGAATTGCACATTAGAGAATAATTATGTTTAATGATGGAATTGTTTTTCTATTTTGCTAGATTGCTGAATACTCATCCTGATAATTTGCATCACATAGATTCCTTTGTTTTATCGTGCCTTGTTCTTAAAGTGCACCTAAACCCAAAAACTTTTCTTCGCTTAAGGGTATTTTTTGGAGTATTTCTTTGCAAAAACTTTTTGATTTGCTCAAATCTTCGACTTTCTGTGCCCAGTCAAAATGAGGAAAATCTGCCGCCATCTTGGCTCATGACCGAGTTTAAAGAGGAATGGTTCTAGCGGGTAATGTGACGTCAAATTAAGAACACGAACGTTTACATTTCGCACATTTTCATTTGTTTGGGAAGGTTGTAGTTGATATTGTCCGAAAATATGCCGACTAAGTGTGTTGGACATAGGACTATGTAGCAATGTGCCAAATTTGCAAGAAGGTATCGCGCTTCATACATTCCTCCTACAGCACACCTAGTCGGCATATTTCGGACAATATCGATGACAACCTTCCCAAACAAGTGAAAATGTGTGAAATGCAGACTTTCATGTTCTCGAGTTGACGTCACATTACCCGCTATAGAACCATTCCTCTTTAAACTCGGTTCTGAGCCAAGATGGCGGCCAATTTTCTGTATTTTGACTGGGCCCAGAAAATTGAAGATTTGAGCAAATAAAAAAAATTTTTGCATAGAAATACTCCAAAAAAAACCCCTTTTTTGTAATAATTTGGGGTTTAGGTGCCCTTTAAACAAAATAGGTGAGATGCAAATTAGCAGGACAGGTATTTAGAAATGGCTCCTATTTTTACTTTAGATATACCCTGCATAGATGCACTAAGCTTTTTTATTACACTTTTCTTTGTATTATCTTTATAAAGTAATAATTGGATTACAATATTGTAAAACAGGTAATGATGCTGAAATCCTACAAATTGCAGCAACAGATGGTAAAGATGAGTTCTCTATTTATATCAAGCCCTGTAATGTAATATCACCAGAAGCATCTGCTGGGAACAAACTCACCTTCCAAAGAGGAATACTGTTTTATGATGGGAAGCCAATCACTGATGCCATTGCAACTGATGTGGCCCTTAAGACCTTCATTGAAAATTGAAAATCAAGAATGCCTTGCATTTTAGTTGTACACAATTGCAATTCCTTTGATGCCAGGTTCTTGGTGCAAGCAGCAGAGAAAGATGGAGTCATGGAGGACTTAGTCAAAACAGTTTCTGGCTTTACAGACTCTCTTCCAGCATTCAGGGAATTGCTTCCTGAAAGGAAATCCCATAGCCAAGAAAACCTTGTACAAGATCTTCTGTGTAAATCCTATGAAGCTCACAATGCTCTTGCAGATGTGCAAATACTCTACCAGCTATAGTGAACAAGTTTCTAAATGTCAAACTGATACAAAAGCACAGCTTCAAAGTTTCATGGGTGGCATCCTATCAAAAGCTTCTAAAAGAAAAGAAACTTCTGGTTAATACCCTGCAGCCATTAGTTAGAGAGAAGTACATTTCAGCCTCAATGGCCATTAAGTGTACAAGCTCAGGTTTGGGTCTCCCTCACCTACAAGTGGTATGCCAAAGAGGCAAGGAAGAAGGGGTGAAGCAAGTTCTGATGGAGAGGTTTGACAACAAACCCAGAGTCTCCTCAAACAAGTGGGTGCTGGCGCAAATATGTTAGTACTCTATAGATAATGCAAATTAAGATTGTGATTTGCACAATTAATGTTTTGAAATAATTTTTGCACAGAAAATGTAGTAGTCAGAATGAGGACCAGTGAGACATTGAAGTGTGGTTCTCAGTGAAGTATAAAAAGCAAATTTTAAAGTACAGTTTGTATTTTTCAGGGTATACTACATTCTACTGTATATATATCACTTTTCGATATTTCATATTTCATATTTCCACCGTGAGTTTTGACTTATTAATTACGTGATTACTCATTGTATACATTGTTAGTTTTAAGGGCCTCACTGAAAACCGCTATGGCGAGCTGGGCTCCCTCTTTAAATATTTCTTAATTAAAAACTCCTATAAGAGTGATGGGTGAAGAATTCCCATTTTGCTGTGTATAGAAACCAAAAAAGAAAACATACAAAGAATAGGAATCAACAGTCTTTTTTTCAAGTTTCTTTGTCAAGCCTTTATTGCCCCAAAGCAAAAAATATTGAACCCTAGCTCACTGGAATTAACAAAACGCCAGCGCAACAAAACAGTTTCAACTAAAGGTTTATAGCTTCAAAATCTCATCAAATCTTGACTTACCTCATATCTGTTATTTATGCAGGCTTTCCAAGTATGAATTTCTGTGTTGGCGATATCAAGAACATGAAAACAACCGAAAACAAGCTTAATATCGAGTGCATACTTCGAACACGATGGGCACCATTTTGTGTCTCGTCCCAGTCGTCACCGTGCAAATTCTCTATCCAGAATGTAATCTCAAAACCATGTCCACCTTTCACGGCAGTTTGTGAGGAGACAAGCACGGTGACACCCGTTTTTCTTTTTTTTTTTTTTTTTTTGGTATTTGCTATGAATAGTCTAAGAAAGAACATATTTGAGGAAGGAAAAATTTTGATAGTGGAACAATTTTTTTTGGAAAATAGTTCCGTACTTGGTGTATTTTGGCCAAGGCGAGGACTTCAAGCTAACCACGAAACTGTCCGAAAAAGTGCAAAATCCCCACAACCAGGCCATCAAAAACAGCTAAAAAGAAGCAATGCTACTTATTTTGATAAAAAAGCTTTAATTTTAAAGTAAAATTTTGTGTCTTTCAAGTTACCAAGGCTAAATTCTGTATAAAGGTGATTTTGTTTCGAATTTTTAATGCACAACCAGTAAAAATACCCCGTTTTAAGAGCCTGCTGACGCTTAAACAAGCACGTTGACCCCATTTTTTTATTGCATATTTTTAATGTTTATATCATGAATTACCCTAAGTCACTTTGAAGTCGACTTAAATCGCCTAAAGTTGCAATGTTCTTTTTGCCAATTTTTCTTAAGTCGCCTTAAGTCACCTTAAATTGCTCAAAGTCGCCCAAAGTTACGGCGACTTAAGGCCCCAGAGTAGGCCTGAATTGGGAAACAAAATGTACATGCTCACAAGTCTGGTGTAGAAAGTAAAGACAAAAAATTTATATCCGAGCCTGCAAATTGTCCGACCTACAATTCTGCAGACTTTCTTGTCTAAGTTTTTAATTTGGTTTATGACTTGTACCTCCATCACTGATCACACAGGTGTAACCTTATCCAATTTTTACATAGGTTACATAGGTTAAATTGACCACTCCCCATAAGGGCTTTTCAGGGCCAGCACCCCCCATCCCACCCCAGGGGAGGACATCCACCACACAGTAGTCTCGTGCGTAGGAAATTAACGTCTGCTACCCCTAACCCTGCAGGAGACGAGGCCTACGGTTTATTTGTCCTTATCCGAGAAGACTAGATTATCTATCCATTTCTTGTTCTAGAAAGGTAGCAAACTCCCCTTAGCTATTTTGAGACCATGAGTATTGATCCGGCCGGGGCTTGAACCCTCGACCTCTCGCACAAACCCAATCCGGCGCTCTTACCAATTGAGCAAACAACTCTGATAGGTCTTATAAGGGCAGAAGATGTCTTACAGCAGCAAGGCGTACGTCAGTAAGCATAAATGGAATATAGGAGAGTTTGCAATTGCCAGCATTTATTTATGCTTCTGCGGAGAATGCTCTTCAGGAACGTTTTCTTTGGGTAATGAGACGTTTTTACAAGTAACATCAATTTTCGGCTATCTCTTCGTAGAAGAGATCAAAGAATATTTCTTGAATTCTGGGCGTAGAATTCTACCCTTACTCTCCCTCAGAAATGGCATCAACATCAGGGACCTGGAACGAATTTAAAAAAGAGATTGACTCAAGGAGATCTTGATATTAACAGGCTGGACTGAATTGCCAAACAACATGACATCGTCTGTGCCAACGCTAGGAGTTTATAAAACAAGTGCGTTGCTAATGACAAGATGGTGAAAGCTGTCAGCAACTTGGCGGGCAAGACGACCTTGATGGAGCAAATAGCAAAGAAAATTATTCAAGCTAAAAAACCACTCAGGTTGTAAAACGAGCAATCAACCCATAATTAATAAACCTCGTTATTAAACATTCTCAAACATGTAACTATACTAAATCGTCAAACGTGTATTCCACCAATGGCAACGTGAATATCACGTTCCTGAGCACACCCGAACGTCGTTAGAGCTGTAAAACTTCAATCTCTCATGCACGATTCTTTTAAAAAACCGTAAACATAAAATCGAAGCATTGTTTCTTTATCTTACTAGTTACTTAACTTATCTACATTGCTCATGTCCACATCTTCGTCCAAAGGCAATCGTGCATATCCCTAAGGATTCGAAATGAAAGTCTCTCTGTTCGCTACCCGCTTGTTAAAGACCCGCAGTCCGTATCGTTTGACTAGTTTCACAGTTTTGACTTCTTTACTGGAGGCTTCTCTGATAAAGCGTGACTACATCTCAATTGCGTCTCTCATCTGCAAGAGGGCGCTTAATTTCGTCCCAAACATTTATAAGCACGACCTCCTAGTTCAGTAAGTTTCCGTGGCTTCCCGCTTCCCTTTTTTTCCGCCGATTTCTGTTCTGACTGAGAGTACCTCCTCCTGATATTCTCAGGCCTTGTCATATTTACCAAGTGATCTGCACAATGTTCTTCGGTTTCCGTCTCTTGTTTCTTCTCCTTCTTTATCGCAGACAGTTTAGACGAAATACGAAAACATGGTATGTTCAGGAGAGGGTTGTTTAGCAGTTGAAACAGTTCGTGTGGAGCTGTGATTTGTTATGCTGTGGATTTGTTGAGGCGTTCCCCAAACTTGCCCCAGAAGGAGTTTAACGTCAATAAAGCCACCGACGGTTTTACGACCTGGGTTCTTCTGAAACTGCTCAGAAACTAACTTGATTTTCTCCCGCTCCCTATACTCTCGCACATACCGGGCCTGGATCGGAATTCTCGCATTGTCACCCACGATGGTCAACGGCTAGCCTCTTGATTAATTTTCAGCCAGGTGTTGACACAATTGGCAAAACGTCTCTTTATTCTTTGGGAAAGTGGCATACCTCGTGAATTCTTACCATGGGTGAGTTCCCAAAGTTCTCCTATGGTGCGGTCGGGATGTTCACAAGCCTTCACCGCGATCTGGAAACCATCTAGGACATCCCTGCCAAACGCAACCATAAAACTTGTGAATGGTATGTGTACAAGTATCATATCTATCAATGTACATAACGAGTTGAACTGTTATGCCATCCCTCCCTCCCTTTTCAGGAAGTCAATTACCATAACTTATCCAGTGCTTCCCAATAAAGATAATGGCGTAATCTTTCATTCTTGTAAGCTTTGTAGTGGAATTGCTGAACTGCAGAAACTCGGCCATTCGAAAAGATAATTTAAGAGCTCTACTCCTAAGAACTCCAGGTCCAGCCATTCCTAGTTAAATTTTTTCTAACAAAATTGAAAAACTATGCTCAAAAGAACACAGTAACATAAACCACACTCTATAATTGTGATTACCCTTTTAGCTTTGCCAATTTCGTTACTTGTATAGAAACCAAATCAAGGAGTTGCCACCTGGAGTTTTCAATGACAGCTCCGGGTAGACTCGCCTGTACATAACAAACTCAGGCGTTAATATCTGACCAGGTGGAGTCCAATTCGGTCTGTAATCATACGATCGATCAAAAAAATAGGACAACCGCGAAGCAAGAGGTCCGGTCACCAATTGATCAAAACTATCACAAAAATCGAGAAAGTAACTAGACATCGCTCATAGATTTTCGTAAAAAAAAAAACAATTAACTCGGCGAAGTCCGCAACAACACCTTACGGTTCTTTTGTGCTTAAGAAATTGCTGGCTCGTAGCAGCCGCACTAAGTTACGCGGAAGCGAAATAGCGCTATTTAACTTTGATAATGAAAGTATGCTATGGTCTCTTTAAATCTCATCAGGGCTAAAAAAAAAACTTAGGTTTAGTAAACCAGAGAAGACATTAGATTAAGGATATATCCTTCTCGTAGTGACTTGGATGATAACCAAATAGATGAGCTACCACCTGGAGGCAGCCATTCGAAGAGACGTATTGCAGAATTTTAAATTTTCTTTGGCCAGACAGAAACTGGGAAAACAAAAATACATAGATGATAAAATTGATGTTTAACCTAAATTTAGGATATATCCACCATCTACAGACTTGAGACAACTTGATGAAGGAGCCACTACTTGAATTCTTCCCAAATACAGCGATTATCAGTCATTTGCCATAAATCTATCAACAACAGCTTCCGTCTGGTACGAAGAAATGCTCATATATTTGTCCATTTTCTGTTCTGAAAAATGGAGAGCGAGGCTAGAGGGAAACTGCAAACGACAAGGCATTCGCGCAATATTAAAGATCGCATTTAGTACGACCAGAAGGCACTCTCAATCCAGCTACACAGTACAGTGCAGTTTAGAGGAGTCACTGTGAATGTGGATTCAAGAAGTGAAACAAGAAGACCTATGCAGAAGAGAATGAGAGAACACGAAAGAGCTATATGTTTAACCCGTACCGAGACCTCCGCCGTTTTTAAGCATGCCAACAAGACCGGCCATCGTTTGCCTCGAGGAAATGCTCCGATATTTGTCCGTTATCTGTTCTGCAAAATTAAGAGAGCGAGGCTTGAGAGAAACTGTGAGCTTCAAGGGAAAAAATAATAAAAGGACAAACACTCAGTCTTATTTTTAGGTCAAACGGGAATATTGTGTTCATTCTCCTTCAAATATTTCATTAAGTACGTTTAATAAGTCATTTAGAAACTTATTGACGAGAAGGAAAGTTAATTTAAGAGTATTTAAGCTCAGGGGTCTTCGAAAGGGATAATACGAGATTAAAAGAGAGCGGAATGACTTTTAGAGCGTGTGAGTTAATCAGAGGAGAGTATCTTTTTTCATTAGTTACAGGTGACTTGAATAAGATATCTTAACCATCACTGGTGACCAATTCCGCCCTCTTAGAGCACCTACTTCATTTGCATTTGCGAACACATCTTCATGACTGGTAACAATAAAGTAATGTTAGAAGAACTTTCATTAATAACACAATCAAGAAACTGCGTGGAGATTTATTTGGTCCATCTATCACACTGCAAGAGTTGCAAGTTAAAAAAAAAAACATCTGCGTCTTAAAAATGTGTCTGCTTCACGACACATTTTTAAGCGACTAATACAGATCCTATCACGCGCTTAATTGGCAGGATTCGAAATCCCATTGCCATTGTTATCAATCCCACTACTTTACAAAGAAAAAGGGGTTGGAGGAACACAATTTCCTTTATATCAATCAAATTTATTCAACCCATATGATCACCCAGTCCAAGGTAATATTATCAGTCCCAATAAAAATTAAAAAACGAATTGTTGAGAAAGACAAATTGACCTTAATCTTAAAATCACGGTGTTGTATTTTATCAATCGTAACTAATCCCACTGTCTCAAAACAGGTTAGCGGATCACCTTTCATGTCATTTTTCCCCTAACAAAAGCAATCAAAATAAAAAATAGTCCACTTGGATTTCTCGGCATACAAGGTATGCATATGCTGTACTGAAGAAAATGGGGCATTCGAAAAAATGATTTAAGAATTGTTTCTTCGAGCTCCCAGGGCCTTCATAAAATGTTTTAAATGATTATAAGAGTACTACAGTACTCTTTTCTCATTCCGACACCAGGGGTAACTGTTTTTCCAAGCTCCTTGTTTTGTTCTTGCCTCTTACGAAAATAGATAAATCTCAGCCCCCCTCGCCCCAGTGCCTATTTATTTTCTTAGGACACTCCATATTCCTATAGTAATATCTGCGTGAGACAGAAGCCGATGGCGATGTGATTATAATTTATGACCTAAATTATTAGAGCTAGTACAAATCAAGCCTTAGACATAACTGGTTTACAACATCACGTACAACAAATCATAGACCATAACTTTCTAAACGTATCAAGCGTGCAGATATTTTCCGTAGTTTCAAGAAATGCTCAGTCAGACATCTTTGGCAGAGCAGAAGATAAGCCATCCTAAGGAGGAAAAACGCAACTCTCCCCTTTTCTCCAGAGGGAAAAGCTAAGCAATAACATAAAGTACTTCATGACACTTTTCAGTTAAATGGTATTTTAAACCCATTCTTAGTATAGTTTATCTATAACTCAATTTAAACAAAAAATATTTGAAAAGGACAAATAACATAGACTCACACTAAGATTGCCTTTCTTGACACGTCAGTAACGAAGTAACCAGTGCAGTGTCTACAGAAAACCAAATCACACGGACTAGTGCTTACCGTATGATGCACACCACCCTTGATCAGTTAAGCCCTGTATTGTTTCACCGGGCGAAGCGCCTTGTAACAAAACCGTCAATCCTCTCCGAGGATAAGGAACATTTTCTCTCTTCCCTGAGCAGAGAGCCCGTTAGTTTATCTAGCCCAATTTAAAGAAAAAATGGTCAAAGGGTAAATAACATAGACTCACTGTAGGATTCATAATTATCCATTAAGGAGCGTTCTTAGTTTCAGTTTTGTCCATGTCTTAGGTACTTAAATGGAAATAAAATCAAGAAGCTGCCAGCTGGAGTCTTCAATAACGACTCCGAGTTGACTGAACTGTAAGTAAGACATTCATAAGGTAAAAATTTGATGGATTGTTTAGGATATATAGAATATTTTAACAGAAGTATGATTTCAAACAGGTCAGCGGAACACCTTTTTATGGGGTTTTTCCACTAACATAAGCAATCATGAGATATAATAATCGATTTGGACTTTTTGCATACAATGAATGCATATCCTGAATTGAAAATAGTGGGCCATTCGACAAGATGATTCAATAACTGTTTCTCCGAACTGCGAGGGACTTTATAAACCCTTTTAAATAATGTGTAGACCTACTGCAGTACTCTTTTCTCAGTCGGACACCAGGGGTAACTTTTCTCCCCACTTTTCTCCCCTAGAAATCAAGCTTTAGACATTACTGATTTACAACATCACTTGTCCAATCGTCTTGCTTCATTGTCAACTAGACTGGCAAGACTTTCCACAAACGACCGACTGAATACAAGAATCAAGACAGTTATGCTGATGTGAATAGCCACATAAATAGTAGTAATAATAATCTACTTATTGATTGGGTCGCTGTTCCATGACAAGAGCACCTTGTAATTTCATTGGAAGCTGGCTCTGATTAGTTTTAAAAATCTAGATCAAATGTTACATTCGTAGCACTCTCTCGACTTTACTATTTAAGCATAGATCTCTACAAAAATAATCAGGCTTGAAAGGCTAGGAAATTTATCATTCCCAAGACTTGAAATTAAAATAGGGCCTCCAATGGAGTTCTGATTGGTTTAAAGCTAAGGTCAAACCTTAAATTCTCGGCACATCCTTGACGTAGGTCCTTACATGACAATCAGATAGCAGAGCTATCACCCGGAGCCTTCCATACGAACTTCAAGTTGATAAATCTGTAAGTTAAAAACTCGAGGATTTAAAGATTAGCTTGATAATTCTTTTTTTAATCTGCCCGGCAATTGCCTACCTTTTCGCTATTTGCAAATTTCAAGCACAAATTTCTGCCGGCTAAAATGGCAAGCCAACTTTACTATTTAAGCATAGATCTTTAAAAAAATAATCAGGCTTGATAGGCTGGGGAAGTATCATTCTCCAAAGCAGGGAATAAAAAGTTTGATCCACTAAATTAAAATGCATGCAGTTGAAAGACTACATATCACCATGCACTTTGTGGTAAGAAATGAGTTGCTGCGCTTTCCAGTGGCGAAATGTACTGCTTGATATTTAAATAGAGCGAACCATCGTACAGTGGTAGGTGCAGTTGGGCTTCTCGTTTTTGTGGCAGAGACCACTTGGAGTTGGTTGGCATTTTTTTCAGTGTCAAGTACTCGAGATTAAGTGCACCAGACCATACTTGTGGTTGTCTTCAGTGTTGATACTAAGGAATTCATTGAGCTTAGGCTGGCTTAGAGAGTGTCAGTTAAGACCAACTCAATAATATTGACCTTTTTATGGCTTATTTTATGCCTTGGATGTAATTATATATTATTCATCTGATAATGTACCATTTGTGGAAAACATGAATGACTCTGTAGGAGGTTACGTAATAACAAGATTGTGAAGTTACCTGGTGACGTGTTTACTTCACTGGTTGAGCTACAGAAGCTGTAAGTGAGGATTCTTACTTTATATTTATTTTCACTTGAAAGGATAACATTTTTCCTGGAAAGTTTTTGCGTAAAGTGTGTATTGTTCTTTGTTAGGTCCTCAGCGAGTTTGTTTCCCTTTCCAAAAGTGCGGAAAAAAAAATTGTAAATACGAGAAAATGTTACGTCATGGCAACAATGCTGAAGATGTACGACTTTATTCTTAAATCCAGGAAAATATTCCTGTAGGGATAGGGTAACAATCAGATTGTAGAAAATGTCTTTCGTTTTTAAATTTGAAATTGCAATTTTCCTCCTCCCTTTTGTATTCTTTTTGTATTCACGCGCAGCGCGCTTGATTTTACAAATTAGTCAATCAGGTCAATTGACGTGGACAATAATTCTCGCGCATGTTTGGTTGTTTTGTTTTTATGGATTCGTATAATGTTTTTGAGTTTCCGTTCAAGGCAATTTGTTATCCCTGAGTTTAGAATTCTAAGAAGTTTCTCAATTTTTATTTAATCAGAATGTTGTGGTTACTTTAACACACGTTTATTTAATACATATTTCTGCGGATTTTCGACCAAAGCCTCTTGCATCGTCAGAGGGTTTTTTACAGAGATAATGGGGGTACCTTTCGGGGTGTTTAATGACAGCACCAAAATTGTCCAAATGCTAGTTAACAATTATTTTATGAGAGCAAGTCGAATGTGAGATGATGAATAACCAACAAAGTGCATAGCCCCGAGTTGTTGATAAAAATCTCACACTTTGACAACGAATGTAAGAAAGAAGCTACTTCCTTTCCAAATGGTGCACAGTTCCAATAGCTTCAGCTCAAGTTCTCTACCACTTTTCTAGTGAGAGTGTTTGATCTAGTGCTAACTGCTGGAATTCCCCTTTCCCAGTACACAGATAGACAAAACCCAGACACCTGCTCTCCCCTTTACCTCTCTATGACCTAGTACAGCCCTTCAGTATCTTTTTGACACAAAGAACATTGACGACACCACAAAGCTTTATGAAATAAACTTGTAAAACGGGTAAAAACCTAGCCCTAAGGAAAATTGCTTCGCAACATCTTGTTCTGGTATCATACATTAGCAAGACCAGTAAGAACCGGTACGATTAGCAAAATTGAATAAAAACGAGTAGCAAGAGTCAATATAGTTTTGGGAACGATTATGTAGCTAAAAAATTGCTACCCTATAAACGCCATTGGGTTTCTGTTCTTTGTTAACCCTCGACACTCACTACTTTAACTACAAACTGACTCTGAACCTGAAATATTAACTTAAAAGAGACCGTAAATTCAGGGTAAACTTCTTTTTGTAGGTACTTACAGGACAATGAGATAGCAGAGCTACCAGCTGGACTCTTCAGTAACAACAGGAAGTTGACTGAACTGTAAGTAAAATATTCATGTTCCCGCTAAGTGACTGACTGTACGCCCTTTGCCAAACTTGTACGAAAAGAGACTTTGTAATTAATAGCAAGCAAAAGGGGGTTTGGGATAATTAAAAATTGGAAGCAGTAAACAAAGAATTAGCCATTGTTCCGTCCAACAGAGGACCAAAGAGCCAATACCTCTAGAGGAAGGTCCGTATTAATGGCACAATGTGATCTAAAATAAGAAAAAACAAAAAAACAAAAAACAACAACAACAAAAAAGCAGGGTATTAATAACCCATACAGCAAGCATTACATACAACTAACACAGATGGGAAAACAAACTAGCGTTTACCTTATGGAAAATGAAGGTTTAATTCACGGAAAACGTTGCATTTTACCAACGTTTACCTGTGTTTTGCTGACGGAAAACCGGACATTTTCTGTGTTTTCGCATCGGTAATTCCCTTTATCCGTTTAGTTATTCGTTAGTTTTTCTTCGCCGAAAACAATTCATTTTCCGTCATTAACCGCTCAGTTAACGCATGGCAAAGAATTTGTTTTCGTTTTCATTTCTCGAGTGAACAACAACGTATTCACTTGAATTAACGGTTGAAAATACGCATTTTCCGGGAAGGTTAATGTGTATAAATAAAGAAAAACCTAATGTTTTCCTGGGTTTGCCGTTCGAGTAACGTACAGAAAATATCATGTTTCTTCAGTTCGCAACCATATTTCTCCCGGTGAACGAGATGTTCAAAAGAGTTTTGTGGTC
The DNA here is from genome assembly GCF_964205215.1 of Stylophora pistillata. Lineage (NCBI taxonomy): Eukaryota > Metazoa > Cnidaria > Anthozoa > Scleractinia > Pocilloporidae > Stylophora > Stylophora pistillata. The sequence goes on from NC_142519.1 coordinate 53,129,525, forward strand.
GAACGCATGCATTTTCCAACATTTTTCCACGATGGTGAATTCGAGAAAATTTTTTGTAACGCAATTTTCGGCGTTTTATCATTTACAAGTATTGCTGATCGGTTAACGTTTGGAAACTACCATGTATTCTGCCATTCACAGACGTTTTGCGTTCGGTTAATCGCTCTTCGACCCAATTAGTTCAAGTGACCCGATAAGCTCAATTTCCTCAAATGATCCAAACGGCTCAAATGACTGATTTGCCTGAAATGACCTAATCGGGGTCAATCTCCTAGATTAGACAAGATATCTACTGGCGTTTTCATGGAGCAGGTTTAAGAGCAGGAGATAATGATCACGATTGACGAACGTCTTATTTTCAGGGCGTTGACCGTCATCATTTTCCTGAAAAAAACGCTTTAAAAATGCATTGCTCAGACGCGTTGGAAAACAGCAGAAAAACGTTTCGGAAAGCGGATTATTCATTAGCGTTTCTATGAAGCAAGAAAACAATCGACGAACATCGTGTGTTTTTGCCATTCATCATTAGTAATTCTGTGTGAAAACGGTTAGAAGATGCAGCACTCGTGCGCTCACGATAACTTCAGAAAATCGTACAGGAAAACATTGCAAGCTGTTCACGAGCCTTTAAATGGGGCAAGAAAAGAATAGACAAAGAACACGTCTTCATGGCCTAATCATAGTCGTTAGTAATTCCGTTAGAAAACACTCGACAAGTGCAACGTTTGCACGCTTAGGAAAACGACAGAACAACGCTCAGAACAACAAGCAATACACTCGCGTTTTCGTGGAGCAGGAAAACAATCGACAAACATCATGTTTTCCTGGCATCCACCATTAGTTATTCTGTGAGAAAACGCTTGGCAAGTTCAGCTTCGGCGTGCTTAAGAAAACTTTAGAAAAATGTTCACCAGCGTTCTCGTGGAGCCGGAAAACAATCAACAACTATCATCAATGTCTATGAATATATGAAAGTCATATATTTGAACTGTGGTTAAAGAGCGAGTATGAGAGCGATATTTGCAGTAACGAACCCTACTTAAGCGTTGATTCATCATTTCACGGGTATATTACGAACCAACCTAATGACCAGCTCTCAGTTGGCTTCGTAGCCCAGTTGGTAGAGCACTGCACCAGTATCGCAGAGGTCATGGGTCCGTATCCCGTAGAGGCCTGAAGTTTTTACGGCCCTCATTTTCACTACCAATTCAGCCGCGGTAACGAACACCACGGTGGTGTTCGTTACCGCGAAGATCGTTCTGATACTCGTTCTTTAACCGCAGTACAAATATATGACCTTCATATATTCACAAACGTTGATTCATCAATTGACGGGTTTATTACGAACCAACCTAATGACCAGCTCCCAGTTGGCTTGTTAACTCAGTTGGTAGAGCACGGCACCGGTGTCGCAGAGATCACGGGTTCGAATCCCGTACAGGCCTGAATTTATTTCAGGCCTCATTTTTATTACGGCTTGAGAGTGTGCGTTCATAAACTGATCAAGGATTCAGCGGTAAATTTCAAAATCAGATTTTCAAAATTTCAAAATCGCCCAAACTTTGGCTATTGGTAGTCCATATTGAACTATTTATCGCTGTTTATCGCTATGGGGTTAATTTATCAAATGGTGTTTTCTTTCGGCAGAAAATGATGATACCCGATTTCAGGGCCAAGTATTGAAAAATTAGGCTAAAAAATTAGCCATTCTGAAGCTGACGGCTTGCCGTAACTATAAACCCAGAAGAGAACCACTTGCAATCAGCTTATTCTGCAATGTTTGCAGGTTTCATTTTATAATTCCTATGACATTTGAAAAACAATCAGGTATTGAGTGAGACCTGAAAGGAAGCCCTCTGTTTCTCCATGGAAATAACTAGTAAACTTCAAAAAGTAATTTACCCCACTACCTTTATCACAGATCAAATAAAAAGTGTTTTTGCTTAGAACGCCGAAGAAGTGGGATTTTAGCTGATATCGATACAGTTTTTTTTTTCTGGGGAAATTAGGTTGTGCTATGTGAAAGTGTGCTCAAAATTGCAATGTTTCGGCAAATCAAACAAGAGACTCCGTGACCGACGGTGACAGACAGCTCTATCATTCCAGCCCAAAGCCCCAAAGTCGATTAAAATATATCTTATTGTTGTGGCGGAGTTTCGTTATTTATTACTTTTTTGAGAAAATACAGAAGCTAATGGAATGCTTGTTATGTTACTAACTTGGATGATATTTTTATGTGAACAGTGCATAATTATGCAGCACATTTACAGTATTTTTTCAGGTGAATGATGCTGTTTTACCGGTACAAGAGTTAATTCATTGATACCATTTCTATTTTAGAACAGCCGCCAGCTGGAGACAATTTATAGTTTAAAGAATCAAGATTTCATCACTGATCACTAGGGGCTATGCAATTGTTGATCTAAAAGCCTTGAAATGAACTATTTATCATTGTTGTTATGGTTGCTATTCATAAAGAAGTTGTGATGCCAATTCAATTATAGGGAATTTTTCCCACGGCCTGTCTCACGTTATGCAACTCAGCAATGGCGTTCTCATGCTCCTTTCATAGAATAACTGGAACAGACTGCTCGTCTGATAGGTTAGATAAAAGCAAGAGTCTTGAAATTGTTACTTACGCAATTGCTCAAAGGATATTTCGAGTCATTGTTCTCATTGGTCATTTTCTGGAGTGAAAACGGAAAGTGAAATTATACTTGCTAGAGTGGGTGTTTTCCGCGAGGACGAGACGCAGAGTTTAGACACAGTCTACTCACACCACCGCCGTGAACTCGGACTTGGCTGGCGGGTAAAGATTTCCAAGTGCTTTGTGCCACAAATCTTATCCCAACATGGAGCAAATAGAAAAGCGGATCGAGGAACTTCGAAAGTGGTGAATTAACTCTCAGCTCCGCTGTCCATGACCACTGTAGAGCATACGCTCTGAGTGATCCTGACGACCCAAATTATTCTGTGACTTGTGGCCACGCCCATTGTGACAGCTGTGACCGCTGGTTGCTTGTCTGGTCTGTAATGAGGGAGATTGAGGAAGGCTTAGAAACGGCTGAATGCTCGGACAATGAAAATGAATAACTGTCTTTTGTTATTTCCCAGGCCAAACAGAGCATTGAATGCTGAATAGCCCATTTATCGCGGTCTATAAATCAGGATGAATGCAGACTTGACATCATGAGCGGCCTCAGTGCCCCACCCATCTTTCTAGTACTTGACTGGGTGATAAAATATTTTCCACGTAAGTTCCGGGAAAGCCAGTCGGATTGGTTTGATAAAAGAGGTATATCGTGGCATATAGCAGTGGCGATTAAATGCAACAGCGGAGAAATGGAGATGATGACATTCGTTCATGTGTTTGAGAGTGCTACCGCCCAAGAGAGTAGCTCGGTGTCAGCCATACTTGATGACATCTTTATTCAACTCAAGACTATTATGCCAGAACTGCAGACCATCCATATTCTAACCTACAACGCTGGATGTTATCATTATGCGCAGACTCTGATTACAGCTCCTCAGATTGCCATACGTCATGACCTTCAGATCCCTCGGACTGACTTTTCTGAGCCACAGGGAGTCGAGGAAAGGACGCTTGCGATCGCAAGGCAGCCACTATAAAGTCACACATGGCGAAATATCTGAATTCTAGACACGACGTTGAGATTGCTGTACTGATGAAAGAAGCTATGGAGTCTTCCAGGGGTGTGCGTGGCGTAATTGTGAAAGTGTGCAGTCCTCCCAAAGCTCCATCCATCAAGAGTTTCAAGTGGAGAGAGTGAGTTTTGTCAGAAACCTTTGCTACGGCCAGGAAGGGATAAAAACGTGGAGAGCCTACGATATTGGCCCTGGAAAAAGTATTCCCTGGACAAACTGCGATGTCCCTGAACAATCGGAACTGGCGACGATGGAGAACAGGCCCTCGACCATGGAGACTATCACAAGCTTTGTTACAGTAGTACCCAGACGAATAGGTGGCCGAACCCCCCCAACTTTGATTGTGTAGATGAGTCTTCAGATGAGGCAGGCGTTGATGTTGATGTTGCTAACAATTGTCCATTATTTACATGCGTAGGAGAGGGATGTGTCAAGACGTTTATACGCCATTCATCGCTGGTTCAACACTTGGGCTATGGAAAGCACAAGCATGTTCTAGAGTATGAAACGCTCTTTGACAGGGCCACGATAGAATACGCGACTAATCTGGATTGTGGCGCGAGTAAATGCCCAACGGTCCTAGAAGGTAGTAGACCATCACTACCAACTTTGCCCACTACTCTTCCGATGGGATGGGCACTGAAATCGACACAGTCCCGTAGTACAAAGGTTACTGACAATCATAAGCAGTACCTCAATTCCAAGTTTCAAAATGGAGAGAGAACAGCGAAGACAGTCGGACCCGACTGATGAATTCTCTAAAGCCATGAGGAATGCAAAAGATAGCAACGGGGAGAGACTATTAAGCTGTGGGAATTTTCTCACAAATCAGCAAATTAGCGGTTACTTTTCTCGCCTTGCTTCTTAGCATTCACATTTAATCATATATGACTCCTACAACATCTGTGAGTTAGTGTTGAACTCTTAGCTTGGCCCCTTTTCTGTACCTATGTTACGGGGTATCTGTGAATCCTTTGGTCTTGAGATATCGAAAATTACAGTTCGAAGTAAAAAGCCATTTGTGGCCTTGCTCTCAAACCTGGTACAAGGCTGCACCTGTAGCTGTGGCAAGCGCTCATAACTGTAGTCGGTACACGTTATTACTACCTGGCAGCTCGATTTCATCGTATCTGGCCACCAAAATGATTCTCGTCATTTTTTGGCGAAACACCGAATTATTTGACAAATGAACCTTATTTAGAGATAAATACTATTATAGAGACGACTGATAGCCGGAGTTTGAACAATTTCGAGTTTTCGCATTCTTGCCCCTAATTTACGACTTCGTTTGATCCTTGGAGACATTCGCTCTTAGTTTGTTGTAAATTGAGAAGTATCTGTTCTGTAACATATACTTTGGTGTCTAGTATCTAAGTTAGTTGTTGCGAAAATTTTTTATGAATCATTTGTAGAAGGCTTGTAAGCCAATTAAAAAACACAGTGGCGTAAACAAACCCACTTGAAAGCCAATTTACCGTAGGAAAAAATAAACCAGTTAACCTCGGGCTTGAAAATGCTGCCCGAGTCTTGCGACCTCGGGAAGCATTTTCAAGCCCGAGGTTGACCAGCTTACAGTTTTTCACTAGATGGACTTCCCACCCGGCAACCAACAGGAGCACGTTAACATATACATGTTAAAGATAAAAATAAAACAAGAATAACGATAAAAAAGACAAGAAAAAAATTAATAGATGCAAATAGCACGACTCAACTACCACAGGAATGACCACTCTATTTTCAATGAGCTTTTTTGTTGAGCATGGGCGGAAATAATAGATCTGTCTGTCACGGTCGGTCGCAAAATCTCTTGTTTGATATCGCGAATATGTGCAAGTTTAAGCGCTCTCATTAACTACAGCCTTATTTCCCCAGAAAAGAAGTCATATCAGTTAAAAGCCCAATTGTAAAGGGGTTTGACCCCTAAGTTTAATTTAATTTGTGGTAAAGGTAGTAGGGTAAAATTTTTTTTTAAGCAAGGAAGTAATTTCCATAAAGCCTGAACATGGGGGGATCTTTCAGATCTCGCACAATGTCAGATTTCTTTTCAAATGTCATAGAAATTACAGTGCAAAACCTGGAAAAGTTTTGAAATATGCTGATTGCATGTGAATATCTTCTGGCTCTTTATTTAAGGCATCAGGTTTTCTTGAAAATTGCTAATTCCCAAGCCTAATTTGCTCACATCTGGCCCTGAAATCTTGTATCGCCATTTTCCGCCCAAACAAAAATCTATTTGAGAAATGAACCACAAAGCGATGAATAGTTCAGTATGGACTATCATTACATAACTCGGGCAGTTAGAGGGCCAATAACTAAAATCAACCAGTCGAAATGCTCTATTGTCGGTCAATATTCTCTCAGTATTGGACCGGGCACTGTCCTGAATGGTCCCAAATGATACCGCTCTTGTATCCCTTCGAACTTCAGTCGTATAATAAATCTCTTATTAACCAAGGTTGCTCGGGACCGTACTGGAAGAATATCAGTCCTCGGTCTTTTTTTTACGGACCGAGCACAGCGAGGTCCGTACTGTCAAGACCTCGGGCCGATATTCTCCCCGTACGGCCCTCGCGCTTGGTTAATAAGATATATTTAGTAGCCGGAGTTTGAGCAAATTTCGCTTTTCACGCTTTTCACGAGAGGGAAGTAGGGCCCTAAATTAAAAAGTTGGCAAAGGAATCATGTCTGGAAAGTTTAGAAGGCGAAAGAAACCTGTGGAAAAAGATGATAGTGAAAAGGGAAATGTGGAGATAGGAGCATCATATGACATAGGATGGCAAAAAAGGGGAAAGGCCCAAGAGGATATTTCTTATCATGAGCGCCTTTCCCGCCTCAACCTGCTACCGTTAACATACTGGCACGAAGTGAAAGACTTAATTTTCTATTTCAAGTGTCGCGTTGGCCACTACACCTTACCCATAGCTGATTATGTCAGGCCCAAAGGCACCCGTCTTACTCGTCATAGCTCTGATCTAGACGTACTAATTCCTAAGCGCCGTGCAAAGCTCTTTCAATTTAGTTACTTTAATCGTGTCGCTAAACTATGGAATACCTTACCTGTATCCACTCGTATTATTAGTTCTCTCAATCAGTTTAAATCTCACGTACTCCAACGCTATTCCGCTGCTTTTCGTACAAACTATGACGTCACTAACTTTAACACCTGGAAGTCGATCTGCTGCAAATGCAGCAGGTCACGTGATCTTCTATTAGTTGGTAACTGCTGCTATTAGGACTTTCTATCGGCCGCATAAGGGATTTATTCCTATCGTTTTCGTTTTTGCTTTTATTATTTTATATACTTTTTTATATACTTTTTACACTGTCTATTGTTTACATAGTTAGTATTTGTATATTTCTCGTAAGGGCACACTTAATTTGGAGCCTCGCTCTGTTGTGTGTCCCCCACCCTTGTCCTCCGTTCTCTTCTCTGTCTTGTTCATATCTATATTTTAGTCCTTTTAGTATTGTAAGTATGGTGAAAGCGATTAAATAAAATAAATAAATAAATAAATAAAGCTGAGTCTGAGGTGTTTAAACTTAGGGGTCTTCGACAACCATAATATGGGATTGAAAGAAAGTGGCACTGTTGTTAGAGCGTGTGAGTTGAACAGAGGCAAATTTACCCTGTCAAAGGTTATAGCATCAACCACAATACCTATAAACAATTGCTCATCAAGAGGACAAATTTACTTATGGTGATTCCCCTTGTTTTGTACTGCGCAACCTTTTCTGCGCATAACATTGCAACATCGAAGATTGCGGCCATTCTTCCCGCGAGCGTGAGAAGGACAAGGGCCGCTTTTGCAAAGCGAAAGCTTTTATTCGCAATAAGAATGCCAAAAATTGGCTGAAAGCTTCCTGGTCTGCTCTTAAGAAACAAGAAAATGAAAAGAATATGCATGATCCGGATGTCCCCAGTGGATTTCCACTTTGCAGCCGTCGAGTTGTAGAATTAAATGTCCTCACTGAGGTTTTCGATGGACGCTGTGAAGCCTGTGGGGCAGCTCTACGGCTCTCCGACTGCATATGAGAAACACTGTCTGGGCTAGGATCCTTACTCTACATATGCTGTTCAAACTCTGAATGTAGAGAGACAAATATCGGTCGAACAAACAAGACCCACCGTAGCACCGGAACAACGCGAGGGAGACCAATCTTTAGTGAAAACAGGAAGCTCGCTGCAGGTTTGTTTACATTTAACGTTGATAAAAATATTGTTTTCCAGCATCTAGTTAAGATCTAGCCAATTTTTTGAAATGTTGAATGGACATATCTATAGGAATGCTACACGTAGGAATAGGTCCTACCCACGTAAACGAGTTGTTGTCATCCATTAATATACCATCACTTGGAGAGTCCACGCTGAAGGTTCGCGAGACGGAAGTAGGGTCCCAAATTAAAAAGTTGGCAAAGGAATCATGTCTGGAAAGTTTAGAAGGCGAAAGAAACCTGTGGAAAGTTGATAATGAAAAGGGAAATGTGGAGATAGGAGCATCATATGACATAGGATGGCAAAAAAGGGGAAAAGCCCACAACAGCCTGACAGGTACACTGCAAATTCTACATCTGAAAGAATTGAAAAGGGCGCATTTGGATATGCATTTTCATACAAAGCTGCTATTTTTTTTCTCTGGATTGTTCTTTAGCTTACTGACAGTTCTGGTGTCAGCCAATAGTCAAAATTAATTAAACAAATGAATAAAATATTATATGCTCACTTTCACCACTAGGTGTTGGCTCCATGGTTGACCTAAAAACTGGCAAGGTGATTTGCTATGGTTCAAGGTCAAAAAGGTAATGTATATACATGTATTTTGTCTACTAGCACCTTGTTGTAAACAACAAGAGCTATGGTTTTTTTTCAATTTGACCAAAAAAGTACAGAATCATTTGACATATGACCTCACCCATATTTGCCTCCTATTGAAAGTGTTACCCAGGACCTTTACTCACAATGTCTTTTGCAAAGGTGTGCAACATGTGAAACTGCCAACAGACAGTCAAAAAAGCCTCACATACACAACTGCAGGCTCAACTGGGAAGGCTCGTCAAAAGCTATGGAAGCTGATGTTTGTGTTGATCTAGTCAACAGGTAATTACTAACCAGGTATGTAAGAGTAAAAATAAAAAATAAAATAACAATCATAATATAGTTGTTAACATGTTAAAATCACAGTTTATTGCTGCAAAGAGAGACTTGTGGAATCTGTTCTTATGATATCAGTGTTATAGTAATGACACTTGAGCCATAAACAGTGGAAATTGTTACAATACCTTACACCCTTGGTAATAAGGATTCAAAATTTGACAAGAAAGCAAACATAAAAATGCACCTTCATTTTATAATATGAGTATGTTAAAAATGCAGAAAAGAAAATACTTTAGGATAATGCCTTGGTGTAGTTTGAATGCCCTCACTTTTTATGGCAAAAAAATTTATTTTTGGGGTTTTACTCTGCTTAACAGTTGTGGAGAAAAAAATGTAGTTGTATCTGTTCTTGTTGGGGATGATGACTCGTCCACCATAAGCAAAGTGAGGAAAAATGCTGAGCATGAGGTTGAAAAATGGTCAGACGTAGTCCATGCTGAAAGATCCTTTGGTAGCTCACTATACAGCATCAAGACCCAAAAGAAAGCCTGACAGATATGGTGATACAGTATTTCCAGCGATGCTTTGATTACGCATTAAAGCAGAGTAAGGATGATGAAGAAGGTGTGCGAAATGGTGTGAAGTCTATGGTGCCCCATGCTTATGGTGACCATTCTTCCTGTGTCAACTGGTGTGGCTACTTAAAAAATTCTGCATCCTACAAACACAGAGGCCTTCCCCATGGCAAGGATCTGATGGACAAAAGCTTGAGGCAGTCCCTGGAAAAGATCCTAGAAGTAAGTACAGTGTACATGTAAAGTGGCACAGCTCGCTCCTCACAAATTCCCTATTCCCACCATTTTACATGTAGTAGAGGAACACAACTCTTAGAAAATAGAGTTCGTGCTTATGATTGTATTCTAATTAATAACTGCAAGGGATAAAGTTATAAGTGTTAGGGGACTATCAATTTCTTTCTCAGTTTTACAAGCTTTTATGAGATACCAAATTTTAGTGAATAAAAATCATTTGTTTCTTCAATTTAGATTTATGCTTCAAATACCAAGAAGCTAGCTGACCCCTTGGGTTGAACCAGGTAAATGAAGCACTCAACAACACTATAGGAAGCAAAGCTCCAAAGACCAGACACTATGGATCTAGTGAAAGCAATGACTTCTGGTGTTGCATGTGCTGTTCGCCAAGAGAACTTAGACCAATCAAATGTTTCTCAGGTGAGCAGATATAATATTATGAGCATTTTGTACACTTCCCAATTTGTGAGATCCATAATTTGAACATTACAGATTATCCACCATGTCCAGTGTTGTACTACCAGTACCTTGCATATCATAAGTCACAAAAAAAAACAAATCAGTAAAACCTCACAATATTATAACTTAGAATATGGTTTTCACTAAGACTGGTGAATTTCTCTTAGGCTTTTATGAAGACACAAGTATCTCCAGGTTCCATTTCTTTAAAGTTTGCAAAGAAAATGGAGAAGAAAAACTCTAAGTTTGAAAGAGAAACAGAGAACAAGAGAGTACAAGACGAAAGAATTGAGAAGAAAGAGAAGCAGTTGAAAAAGACAAAACAGCTTGAGAACAGAGAAGGGCAACAGTATAGTTGTGGAATTGGCTTTGATGGACACAATGCTGCTCAGGAAATTCCAGTACCACCATCATCCTCAAAGACTGAGAAAGTATCATTGACCAAAGACTACCATCAAATCATATTTGATTTGGAAACATCTGGAAGGGGAAATTAGCTTTGTAGGGTGGCGGCAGCCAGTTTAGTAAAATTGTAACAAAGTGAATATAATGATGTTTGTCTTAGCAGGGTATTTCTGAATTGCACATTAGAGAATAATTATGTTTAATGATGGAATTGTTTTTCTATTTTGCGAGATTGCTGAATACTCATCTTGATAATTTGCATCACATAGATTCCTTTGTTTTATCGTGCCTTGTTCTTAAAGTGCACCTAAACCCAAAAACTTTTTTTCGCTTAAGGGTATTTTTTGGAGTATTTCTTTGCAAAAACTTTTTGATTTGCTCAAATCTTCGACTTTCTCTGCCCAGTCAAAATGAGGAAAATCTGCCGCCATCTTGGCTCACGACCGAGTTTAAAGAGGAATGGTTCTAGCAGGTAATGTGACGTCAAATTAAGAACACGAACGTTTACATTTCGCACATTTTCATTTTTTTGCGAAGGTTGTAGTTGATATTGTCCGAAAATATGCCGACTAAGTGTGTTGGACATAGGACTATGTAGCAATGTGCGAAATTTGCAAGAAGGTATCGCGCTTCATACATTCCTCCTACAGCACACCTAGTCGGCATATTTCGGACAATATCGACGACAACCTTCCCAAACAAGTGAAAATGTGTGAAATGCAGACTTTCATGTTCTCGAGTTGACGTCACATTACCCGCTATAGAACCATTCCTCTTTAAACTCGGTCCTGAGCCAAGATGGCGGCCGATTTTCTGTATTTTGACTGGGCACAGAAAATTGAAGATTTGAGCAAATAAAAAAATTTTTGCATAGAAATACTCCAAAAAAAAAACCCTTTTTTGTTACGTGAAAAAAAAATTTGGGGTTTAGGTGCCCTTTAAACAAAATAGGTGAGATGCAAATTAGCAGGACAGGTATTCAGAAATGGCTCCTATTTTTACTTTAGATATACCCTGCATAGATGCACTAAGCTTTTTTATTACACTTTTCTTTGTATTATCTTTATAAAGTAATAATTGGATTACAATATTGTAAAACAGGTAATGATGCTGAAATCCTACAAATTGCAGCAACAGATGGTAAAGATGAGTTCTCCATTTATATCAAGCCCTGCAATGTAATATCACCAGAAGCATCTGCTGTGAACAGACTCACCTTCCAAAGAGGAATACTGTTTTATGATGGGAAGCCAATCACTGATGCCATTGCAACTGATGTGGCCCTTAAGACCTTCATTGAAAATTGAAAATCAAGAATGCCTTGCATTTTAGTTGTACACAATTGCAAATCCTTTGATGCCAGGTTCTTGGTGCAAGCAGCAGAGAAAGATGGAGTCATGGAGGACTTAGTCAAAACAGTTTCTGGCTTTACAGACTCTCTTCCAGCATTCAGGGAATTGCTTCCTGAAAGGAAATCCCATAGCCAAGAAAACCTTGTACAAGATCTTCTGTGTAAATCCTATGAAGCTCACAATGCTCTTGCAGATGTGCAAACACTCTACCAGCTATAGTGAACAAGTTTCTAAATGTCAAACTGATACAAAAGCACAGCTTATTTATGCAGGCTTTCTAAGTATGAATTTCTGTGTTGGCGATATCAAGAACATGAAAACAACCGAAAACAAGCTTAATATCGAGTGCATACTTCGAACACGATGGGCACCATTTTGTGTCTCGTCCCAGTCCTCGCCGTGCAAATTCTCTATCCTGACTGTGATCTCAAAACCACGTCCACCTTTCACGGCAGTTTGTGAAAGTGTCACAAGCACGGTGACACCCGTTTTTTTTTTTTTTTGGTATTTGCTATGAATAGTCTAAGAAAGAACATATTTGAAGAAGGAAAAATTTTGATAGTAGAACAATTTTTTTTGGAAAATAGTTCCCGTACTTGGTGTATTTTGGCCAAGGCGAGGACTTCAAGCTAACCACGAAACTGTCCGAAAAAGTGCAAAATCCCCGCAACCAGGCCATCAAAAACACACTAAAAGAAGCAATGCTACATATTTTGATAAAAAAAGCTTTATTTTTAAAGTAAAATTTTGTGTCTTTCAAGTTACCAAGGCTAAATTCTGTATAAAGGTGATTTTGTTTCGAATTTTTAATGCACAACCAGTAAAAATACCCCATTTTAAGAGCCTGCTGACGCTTAAACAAGCACGTTGACCCCATTTTTTTATTGCATTTTTTTAATGTTTATTTCATGAATTACCCTGAGTCACTTTGAAGTCGACTTAAATCGCCAAAAGTTGCAACGTTCTTTTTGCCAATTTTGTTTAAGTCTCCTTAAGTCACCTTGAATTGCTCAAAGTCGCCCAAAGTTACGGCGACTTAAGGCCCCAGACTAGGCCTGAATTGGGAAACACAATGTACGTGCTCACAAGTCTGGTGTAGAAAGTAAAGACAAAAAATTTATATCCGAGCCTGCAAATTGTCCGACCTACAATTCTGCAGACTTTCTTGTCTAAGTTTTTAATTTGGTTTATGACTTGTACCTCCATCACTGATCACACAGGTGTAACCTTATCCAATTTTTACATAGGTTAAATTGACCACTCCCCATAAGGGATTTTCAGGGCCAGCACCCCCCATCCCACCCCAGGGGAGAACATCCACCACACAGTAGTCTCGTGCGTAGGAAATTAACGTCTGCTACCCCTAACCCTGCAGGAGACGAGGCCTACGGTTTATTTGTCCTTATCCGAGAAGACTAGATTATCTATCCATTTCTTGTTCTAGAAAGGTAGCAAACTCCCCTTAGCTATTTTGAGACCATGTGTATTGATCCGGCCGGGGCTTGAACCCTCGACCTCTCGCACAACACAATCCGGCGCTCTTACCAATTGAGCAAACAACTCTGATAGGTCTTATAAGGGCGGAAGATGTCTTACAGCAGCAAGGCGTACGTCAGTAAGCATAAATGGAATACTGGAGAATTTGCAATTGCCAGCATTTATTTATGCTCCTGCGGAGAATGATGCTCTTCAGGAACGTTTTCTTTGGGTAATGAGACGTTTTTACAAGTAACATCGATTTTCGGCTATCTCTTCGTAGAAGAGATCAAAGAATATTTCTTGAATTCTGGGCGTAGAATTCTACCCTTACTCTCCCTCAGAAAAGAAATGGCATCAACATCTGGGACCTGGAACGAATTTAAAAAAGAGATTGACTCAAGGAGATCCTGATATTGACAGGCTGGACTGAATTGCCAAACAACATGACATCGTCTGTGCCAACGCTAGGAGTCTATAAAACAAGTGCGTTGCTGATGACAAGATGGTGAAAGCTGTCAGCAACTTGGCGGGCAAGACGACCTTGATGGAGCAAATAGCAAAGAAAATTATTCAAGCTAAAAAACCACTCAGGTTGTAAAACGAGCAATCAACCCATAATTAATAAACCTCGTTATTAAACATTCTCAAAATGTAACTATACTAAATCGTCAAACGTGTATTCCACCAATGGCAACGTGAATATCACGTTCCTTAGCACACTCGAACGTCGTTCGAGCTGTAAAACTTCAATCTCTCACGCACGATTCTTTTAAAAAACCGTAAACATAAAATCGAAGCATTGTTTCTTTATCTTACTAATTACTTAACGTATCTACATTGCTCATTTCCACATCTTCGTCCAAAGGCAATCGTGCATATCCATAAGGATACGAAATGAAAGTCTCTCTGTTCGCTACCCGCTTGTTAAAGACCCGCAGTCCGTATCGTTTGACTAGTTTCACAGTTTTGACTTCTTTACTGGAGGCTTCTCTGATAAAGCGTGACTACATCTCAATTGCGTCTCTCATCTGCAAGAGGGCGCTTAATTTCCTCCCAGATATTTATAAGCGCTACCTCCTAGTTCAGTAAGTTTCCGTGGCTTCCCGCTTCCCTTTTTTCCGCCGATTTCTATTCTGACTGAGAGTGCCTCCTCCTGATATTCTCAGGCCTTGTCATATTTACCAAGTGATCTGCACAATGTTCTTAGGTTTCCGTCTCTTGTTGCTTCTCCTTCTTTATCGCCGATAGTTTAGACGAAATACTAAAACATGGTATGTTCAGGAGAGGGTTGTTCACCAGTTGAAACAGTTCGTGTGGAGCTGTGACTTGTTATGCTGTGGATTTGTTGAGGCGTTCCCCAAACTTGCCCCAGAAGGAGTTTAACATCAATAAAGCCACCGACGGTTTTACGACCTGGGATCTTCTGAATCGGCTCAGAAACTAACTTGATTTCCTCCTGCTCCTTATACTCTCGCACATACCGGGCCTGGATCGGAATTCTGGCATTGTCACCCACGATGGTCAACGGCTAGCCTCTTGATTAATTTTCAGCTAGGTGTTGACACAATTGGCAAAACGTCTCTTGACTCTTTATTCTTTGGGAAAGTGGCACACCTCGTGAACTCTTACCATGGGTGAGTTCCCAAAGTTCTCCTATGGTGCGGTCGGGATGTTCACCAGCCTTCACCGCGATCTGGAAAGCATCTAGGACATCCCTGCCAAGCGCAACCATAAAACTCGTGAATGGTACGTGTACAAGTATCATATCTATCAATGTACATAGCGAGTTGAACTGTGATGCCATCCCTGCCCCCCTTTTCAGGAAGTCAATTACCATAACTTATCCAGTGCTTCCCAATAAAGGTAATGGCGTAATCTTTCATTCTTGTAAGCTTTGTAGTGGAATTGCTGAACTGCAGAAACTCGGCCATTCGAAAAGATAATTTAAGAGCTCTACTCCTAAGAACTCCAGGTCCAGCCATTCCTAGTTAAATTTTTTCTAACAAAATTGAAAAATCATGCTCAAAAGAACACAGTAACATAAACCACACTCTATAATTGTGATTACCCTTTCAGCTTTGCCAATTTCGTTACTTGTATAGAAACCAAATCAAGGAGTTACCACCTGGAGTTTTCAATGACAGCTCCGGGTAGACTCGCCTGTACATAACAAACTCAGGCGTCAATATCTGACCAAGTGGAGTCCAATTCGGTCTGGAATCATACGATCGTTAAAAAAAATAGGACAACCGCGAAGCAAGAGGTCCGGTTACCAATTGATCAAAACTACGACAAAAATCGAGAAAGTAACTAGACATCGCTCATAGATTTTCGTAAAAAAAAAACAATTAACTCGGCGAAGTCCGCAACAACACCTTATCGTTCTTTTGTGCTTAAGAAATTGCTGGCTAGTAGCAGCCGCACTAAGTTACTCGGAAGCGAAATAGCGCTATTTAACTTTGATAATGAGAGTATACTATGGTCTCTTTAAATCTCATCAGGGCTATAAAAAAAAAATTAGGTTTTGTAAACCAGAGAAGACATTACATTAAGGATATATCCTTCTCGTAGTGACTTGGATGACAACTAAATAGAGGAGCTACCACCTGGAGTCAGCCATTCGAAGAGACGTATTGCAGAATTTTAAATTTTCTTTGGCCAGACAGAAACTGGGACAACAAAAATACGTAGATGTTAAAATTGATGTTTAACCTAAATTTAGGATATATCCACCATCTACAGACTTGAGACAACTTGATGAAGGAGCCACTACTTGAATTCTTCCAAATACAGCGATTATCAGTCATTTGCCATAAATCTATCAACAACAGCTTCCGTTTGGTACGAAGAAATGCTGAGATATTTGTCCATTTTCTGTTCTGAAAAATGGAGAGCGAGGCTAGAGGGAAACTGCAAACGACAAGGCATTCGCGCAATATTAAAGATCGTATTTAGTACGACCAGAAGGCACTCTCAATCCAGCTAGACAGTACAGTGCAGTTTAGAGGAGTCACTGTGAATGTGGTAAAATTTAGATTAGTGAAACAAGAAGACCTATGCAGAAGAGAATGAGAGAACACGAAAGAGCTATATGTTTAACCCGTACCGAGACCTCCGCCGTTTTTAAGCATGCCAACAAGACCGGCCACCGTTTGCCTCGAAGAAATGCTCCGATATTTGTCCGTTATCTGTTCTGCAAAATTAAGAGAGCGAGGCTTGAGAGAAACTGTGAGCTTCAAGGGAAAAAATAATAAAAGGACAAACACTCAGTCTTATTTTTAGGTCAAACGGGAATATTGTGTTCATTCTCCTTCAAATATTTCATTAAGTACGTTTAATAAGTCATTTAGAAACTTATTGACGAGAAGGAAAGTTAATCTAAGAGTATTTAAGCTCAGGGGTCTTCGAAAGGGATAATACGTGATTAAAAGAGAGCGGAATGACTTTTAGAGCGTGTGAGTTAATCAGAGGAGAGTATCTTTTTTTCATTAGTTACAGGTGACTTGAATAAGATATCTTAACCATTATTGGTGACGAATTCCGCCCTCTTAGAGCACCTACTTCATTTGCATTTGCGAACACATCTTCATGACTGGTAACAATAAAGTAATGTTAGAAGAACTTTCATTAATAACACAATCAAGAAACTGCGTGGAGATTTATTTGGTCCATTTATCACACTGCAAGAGTTGCAAGTTAAAAAAAAAAAAACATCTGCGTCTTAAAAATGTGTCTGCTTCACGACACATTTTTAAGCGACTAATACAGATCCTATCACACGCTTAATTGGCAGGATTCGAAATCCCATTGCCATTGTTATCAATCCCACTACTTTAAAAAGAAAACGGGGTGGGAGGAACACAATTTCCGTTATATCAATCAAGTTTATTCAACCCATATGATCACCCAGTCCAAGGTAATATTATCAGTCCCAATAAAAATTAAAAAAAGAATTGTTGAGAAAGATAAATTGACCTTAATCTTAAAATCACGGTGTTGTATTTTATCAATCGTAACTAATCCCACTGTCTCAAAACAAGTTAGCGGATCACCTTTCATGTCATTTTTTCCCTAACAAAAGCAATCAAAATAAAAAATAGTCCACTTGGATTTCTCGGCATACAAGGTATGCATATGCTGTACTGAAGAAAATGGGGCATTCGAAAAAATGATTTAAGAATTGTTTCTTCGAGCTCCCAGGGTCTTCATAAAATGTTTTAAATGATTATAAGAGTACTACAGTACTCTTTTCTCAGTCAGACACCAGGGGTAACTGTTTTTCCAAGCTCCTTGTTTTGCTCTTGTCCCTTACGAAAATAGATAAATCTCAGTCCCCCCCGCCCCAGTGCCTATTTATTTTCGTAGGACACTCCATATTCCTATAGTAATATCTGCGTGAAACAGAAGCCGATGGCGATGTGATTATAATTTATGACCTAAATTATTAGAGCTAGTACAAATCAAGCCTTAGACATAACTGGTTTACAACATCACGTACAACAAATCATAGACCATAACTTTCTAAACGTATCAAGCGTGCAGATATTTTCCGTAGTTTCAAGAAATGCTCAGTCAGACATCTTTGGCAGAGCAGAAGATAAGCCATCCTAAGGAGGAAAAACGCAACTCTCCCCTTTTCTCCAGAGGGAAAAGCTAAGCAATAACATAAAGGGACTTCATTACACTTTTCAGTTAAATGGTATTTTAAACTCATTCTTAGTATAGTTTATCTATAACTCAATTTAAACAAAAAATATTTGAAAAGGACAAATAACATAGACTCACACTAAGATTGCCTTTCTTGACACATCAGTAACGAAGGAACCAGACAGACGCCTGAACACCATGCAGTGTCTACAGAAAACCAAATCACACGGACTAGTGCTTACCGTATGATGCCCACCACCCTTGATCAGTAGAGCCCTGTATTGTTTGACCGGGCGAAGCGCCTTGTGACAAAACCGTCAATCCTCTCCGAGGATAAGGAACATTTTCTCTCTTCCCTGAGCAGAGAGCCCGTTAGTTTATCTAGCCCAATTTAAAGAAAAAATGGTCAAAGGGTAAATAACATAGACTCACTGTAGGATTCATAATTATCCATTAAGGAGCGTTCTTAGGTTCAGTTTTGTCCATTTCTTAGGTACTTAAATGGAAATCAAATCGAGAAGCTACCAGCTGGAGTCTTCAATAACGACTCCGAGTTGACTGAACTGTAAGTAAGACATTCATAAGGTAAAAAATTTGATGGATTGTTCAGGATATTTTAACAGAAATATGATTTCAAACAGGTCAGCGGAACACCTTTTTATGGGGTTTTCCACTAACATAAGCAATCATGAGAGATAAGAATCGATTTGGACTTTTTGCATACAATGAATGCATATCCTGAATTGAAAATAATGGGCCATTCGACAGGATGATTCAATAACTGTTTCTCCGAACTTCGAGGGACTTTATAAACCCTTTTAAATAATGTGTAGACGTACTGCAGTACTCTTTTCTCAGTCCGACACCAGGGGTAACTTTTCTCCCCACTTCTTGGTTTCGCTCTTTTCCGGTGCGAAAATCTCAGCCCCCTGAACCCAGTACCTATTTATTTTCTTACGACACTCCATATCCCTTTAGCAATATCTGCGTTACATAGAAACCGATGACAATGTCACTATAATCTGTGAATTAAAATATTAGAGCTAGTACAAATCAAGCTTTAGACATTACTGATTTACAACATCACTTGTCCAATCGTCTTGCTTCATTGTCAACTAGACTGGCAAGACTTTCCACAAACGACCGACTGTACACAAGAATCAAAACAGTTATGCTGATGTGAATAGCCACATAAATAGTAGTAATAATAATCTACTTATTGATTGGGTCGCTGTTCCATGACAAGAGCACCTTGTAATTTCATTGCAAGCTGGCTCTGATTAGTTTTAAAATCTAGATCAAATGTTACATTCGTAGCACTCTCTCGACTTTACTATTTGAGCATAGATCTCTACAAAAATAATCAGGCTTGAAAGGCTAGGAAATTTATCATTCCCAAGACTTGAAATTAAAATACGGCCTCCAATGGAGTTCTGATTGGTTTAAAGCTAAGGTCAAACCTTAAATTCTTGGCACATCCTTGACGCAGGTCCTTACATGACAATCAAATAGCAGAGCTATCACCCGGAGCCTTCCATACCAACTTCAAGTTGATAAATCTGTAAGTTACAAACTCAAGGATTTAAAGAGTAGCTTGATAACTCTTTTTTTAAATCTGCCCGGCAATTGCCTACCTTTTCGCTATTTGCAAATTTCAAGCAAAAATTTCTGCTGGCTAAAATGGCAAGCCAACTTTACTATTTAAGCATAGATATTTAAAAAAGTAATCAGGCTTGATAGGCTGGGGAAGTATCATTCTCAAAAGCAGGGAATAAAAGTTTGATCCACTAAATAAAAATACATGCGGTTGAAAGACTACATATCACCATGCACTTTGTGGTAAGAAATGAGTTGCTGCGCTTTCCAGTGGCGGAATGTACTGCTTGATATTGAAATAGAGCGAACCATCGTACAGTGGTAGGTGTAGTTGGGCTTCTCGTTTTTGTGGCATAAACCACTTGCGGTTGGTTGGCATTTTTTTCAGTGTCAAGTACTCGAGATTAAGTCCACCAGACCATACTTATGGTTGTCTTCAGTGTTGAGACTAAAGATTAGCTTGATAATTCTTTTTTTAATCTGCCCGGCAATTGCCTACCTTTTCGCTATTTGCAAATTTCAAGCAAAAATTTCTGCTGGCTAAAATGGCAAGCCAACTTTACTATTTAAGCATAGATCTTTAAAAAAATAATAAGGCTTGATAGGCTGGGGAATTATCATTCTCCAAAGCAGGGAATAAAAAGTTTGATCCACTAAATTAAAATGCATGCAGAGTGTCAGCTAAGACCAACTCAATAATATTGACCTTTTTATGGCCTATTTTATGTCTTGGATGTAATTATATATTATTCATCTGATAATGTACCATTTGTGGAAAACATGAATGACTCTGTAGGAGGTTACGTAATAACAAGATTGTGAAGTTACCTGGTGACGTGTTTACCTCACTGGTTGAGCTGCAGAAGCTGTAAGTGAGGTTTCTTACCTTATATTTATTTTCACTTGAAAGGATAACATTTTTCCTGGAAAGTTTTTGCGTAAAGTGTTTATTGTTCTTTGTTAGGTCCTCAGCGAGTTTGTTTCCCTTTCCAAAAGTGCGGAAAAAAATTGTAAATACGAGAAAATGTTACGTCATGGCAACAATGCTGAAGATGTACGACTTTATTCTTAAATCCAGGAAAATATTCCTGTAGGGATTGGGTAACAATCCGATTGTAGAAAATGTCTTTCTTTTTTGAGTTTGAAATTGCAATTTTCCTCCTCCCTTTTGTATTCTTTTTGTATTCACGCGCAGCGCGGGTGATTTTACAAATTAGTCAATCAGGCCAATTGACGCGGACAATTTTTCTCGCGCATGTTTGGTTGTTTTGTTTTTATGGATTTGTTTAATGTTTTTGAGTTTTCGTTCAAGGCAATTTGTTATCCCTCAGTTTGGAATTCTAAGAAGTTTCTCAATTTTTATTTAATCAGAATGTTGTGGTTACTTTAACACACGTTTATTTAATAAATATTTCTGCGGAGTTTCGACACAAGCCTCTTGCTTCGTCAGAGGATTTTTTACAGAGATAATGGGGGTACCTTACGGGGTGTTTAATGACAGCCCCAAAATTATCCAAATGCTAGTTAACAATTATTTTAAGAGAGCAAGTCGAATGTGAGATGATGAATAACCAACAAAGTGCATAGCCCCGAGTTGTTGATAAAAATCTCACACTTTGACAACGAATGAAAGAAAGAAGCCACTTCCTTTCCAAATGGAGCACAGTTCCAATAGCTTCAGCTCAAGTTCTCCAGCACTTTTCTAGTGAGAGTGTTTGATCTAGTGCTAACCGCTGGAATTCCCCTATCCCAGTACACACATAGACAAACAAAACCCAGACACCTGCTCTCCCCTTTACCCCTCTATGACCTAGCACAGCCCTTTAGTATCTTTTTGACACAAAGAACATTGACGACACCACAAAGCTTCATGAAACAAACCTGTAAAGCGGGTAAAAGCCTAGCCCTAAGGAAAATTGCTTCGCAACATCTTGTTCTGGTATCGTACGTCAGCAAGACCAGTAAAAACCGGTACGATTAGCAAAATTGAATAGAAACGAGTAGCAAGGGTCAATATAGTTTTGGGAACGATTATGTAGCTAGAAAATTGCTTCCCTATAAACACCATTGGGTTTCTGTTCTATGTTAACCTATGACACTCACTACTTTAACCACAAACTGACTCTGAGCCTGAAATATTAACTTAAAACAGACCGTAATTTTAGGGTAAACTTATTTTTGTAGGTACTTACAGGACAATGAGATAGGAGAGCTACCAGCTGGACTCTTCAGTAACAACAGGAAGTTGACTGAACTGTAAGTAAAATATTCATGTTCCCGCTAAGTGACTGACTGTACGCCCTTTGCCAAACTTGTACTAAAAGAGACTTTGTTATTAATAGCAAGCAAAAGGGGGTCTGGGATAATTAAAAATTGGAAGCGGTAAACAAAGAATTAGCCATTGTTCCGTTCAACAGAGGACCAAAGAGCCAATACCTCTAGAGGATATGTGTTGATATTATTCCTTTAGAGGAAGGACCGTATTAATGGCACAATTTTATCTAAAATAAGAAAAAACAAAAAACAAAAAACAACAACAACAAAAAAGCAGGGTTTTAATAACCCATACAGCAAGCATTACATACAAATAACACATATGGAAAAGCAAACTAGCGTTCACCTTATGGAAAATGAAGGTTGAATTCACGGAAAACGCTGCATTTTACTAACGTTTGCCTGTGTTTTGCTAACAGAAAAACGGAGGTTTTCTGTGTGTTTTCGCATCGGTAAATCTCAGTATCCGTTTAGTTATTCGTTAGTTTTTCTTCGACGAGAACAATTCATTTTCCGGCATTAACCGCTCGGTTAACGCATGGCAAAGAGTTTGTTTTCGTTTTGTTCATTGGTATTTCTCGAGTGAACAACAACGTATTCACCTGAATTAACGGTTGAAAATACGCATTTTCCGGGAAGGTTAATGTGTATAAATAGAGGAAAACGTAATGTTTTCCTGGGTTTGCCGTTCGAGTAACGTACAGAAAATGTCATGTTTCTTCAGTTCGCAACCATTTTTCACTCGGTGAACGAAATGTTCAAAAGAGTTTTGTGGTCGAACGCATGCATTTTCCAACATTTTTCCACGATGGTGAATTCGAAAAAATTTGTTGAAACGCATTTTCCGGCGTTTTACCATTTACATGTATTGCTGATCGGTTAACGTTTGGAAAATACCATGTATTCTGCCATTCACAGCCGTTTTGCGTTCGGTTAATCGCTGTTCGACCCAATTAGTGCAAGTGGCCCGATAAGCTCAATTTCCTCAAATGATCCAAACGGCTCAAATGACTGATTTGCCTGAAATGACCTAATCGGGGTCAATCTCCTAGATTAGACAAGATATCTACTGGCGTTTTCATGGAGCAGGATTAAGAGCAGGAAATAATGATCACGATTGACGAACGTCTTATTTTCAGGGCGTTGACCGTCATCAGAAAAACGTTCCGGAAAACGAACTATTCATTAGCGTTTCTATGAAGCAAGAAAACAATCGACGAACATCGTGTGTTCTTGCCATTCATCATTAGTAATTCTGTGTGAAAACGGTTAGAAGATGCAGCATTCGTGCGCTCACGAAAACTTCAGAAAATCGTACAGGAAAACAATGGAAGCTGTTCACGAGCCTTTCCATGGGGCAAGAAAAGAATAGACGAAGAACACGTCTTCATGGCCTATTCATAGTCGTTAGTAATTCTGTTAGAAAACACTTGGCAAGTGCAGCGTTTGCACGCTTAAGAAAACAACAGAAAAACGCTCAGGAAAACAAGCAATACACTCCCGTTTTCGTGGAGCAGGAAAACAATCGATAAACATCATGTTTTCATGGCATTCACTATTAGTTATTCTGTGAGAAAACGCTTGGCAAGTGCAGCTTCCGCGTGCTTAAGAAAACTATAGAAAAATGTTCTCCAGCGTTCTCGTGGAGCCGGAAAATAATCAACAACTATCATCAACGTCTATGAATATATGAAAGTCATATATTTGAACTGTGGTTAAAGAGCGAGTATGAGAGCGATCTTTGCAGTAATGAACCCTACTTAAGCGTTGACTCATCATTTCACGGGTATATTACGAACCAACCTAATGACCAGCTCTCTGTTGGCTTCTTAGCCCAGTTGGTAGAGCACTGCACCAGTATCGCAGAGGTCATGGGTTCGTATCTCGTAGAGGCCTGAAGTTTTTACAGCCCTCATTTACACTACCATTTCAGCCGCGGTAACGAACACCACGGTGGTGTTCGTTACCGCGAGGATCGTTCTGATACTCGTTCTTTAACCGCAGTACAAATATATGACTTTCATATATTCACAAACGTTGATTCATCATTTGACGGGTTTATGACGAACCAACATAATGACCAGCTTCCAGTTGGCTTGTTAACTCAGTTGGTAGAGCACGGCACCGGTGTCGCAGAGATCATGGGTTCGAATCCCGTACAGGCCTGAACTTATTTCAGGCCTCATTTTTATTACCGCTTGAGAGTGTGCGTCCATAAACTGATCAAGAATTCAGCGGTAAATTTCAAATTGTCAAAAATTTCAAAATCGCCCAAACTTTGGCTATTAGTAGTCCATATTGAACTATTTATTCGCTATGGGGTTGATTTGTCAAATGGTGTTTTCTTTCGGCAGAAAATGATGATACCCGATTTCAGGGCCAAGTATTGAAAAATTAGACTAAAAAATTACCCATTTTGAAGCTGACGGCTTGCTGTAACTATAAACCCGGAAGACAACCACTTGCAATCAGCTTATTCTGCAATGTTTGCAGGTTTCATATTATAATTCCTATGACATTTGAAAAACAATAAGGTATTGAGTGAGACCTGAAAGGAAGCCCTCTGTTTTTCCATGGAAATAACTAGTAAACTTCAAAAAATAATTTACCCTACTACCTTTATCACAAATCAAATGAAACGTTTTTGCTTAGAATACAGAAGAAGTGGGATGTTAGCTGATATCGATATAGTTTTTTTTTTCTGGGGGAATTAAGTTGTGCTATGTGAAAGTGTGCTCAAAATTGCAATTTTTCGGGAAATCAAACCAGAGATTGCGAGTTAACTCAGTTGGTAGAGCACGGCACCGGTGTCGCAGAGATCATGGGTTCGAATCCCGTACAGGCCTGAACTTATTTCAGGCCTCATTTTTATTACCGCTTGAGAGTGTGCGTCCATAAACTGATCAAGAATTCAGCGGTAAATTTCAAATTGTCAAAAATTTCAAAATCGCCCAAACTTTGGCTATTAGTAGTCCATATTGAACTATTTATTCGCTATGGGGTTGATTTGTCAAATGGTGTTTTCTTTCGGCAGAAAATGATGATACCCGATTTCAGGGCCAAGTATTGAAAAATTAGACTAAAAAATTACCCATTTTGAAGCTGACGGCTTGCTGTAACTATAAACCCGGAAGACAACCACTTGCAATCAGCTTATTCTGCAATGTTTGCAGGTTTCATATTATAATTCCTATGACATTTGAAAAACAATAAGGTATTGAGTGAGACCTGAAAGGAAGCCCTCTGTTTTTCCATGGAAATAACTAGTAAACTTCAAAAAATAATTTACCCTACTACCTTTATCACAAATCAAATGAAACGTTTTTGCTTAGAATACAGAAGAAGTGGGATGTTAGCTGATATCGATATAGTTTTTTTTTTCTGGGGGAATTAAGTTGTGCTATGTGAAAGTGTGCTCAAAATTGCAATTTTTCGGGAAATCAAACCAGAGATTGCGAGTTTTGTTATTTATTACTTTTTTGAGAAAATACAGCAGCTAATGGAATGCTTGTTATATTACCAACTTGGATGATATTTTTATGTGAACAGTCCATAATTATGCAGCACATTTACAGTATTTTTTCAGGTGAATGATGCTGTTTTACAGGTACAAGGGTTAATCAATTGATACCATTTCTATTTTAGAACAGCCGCCAGCTGGAGATAATTTATAGTTTAAACAATCAAGATCTCATCACTGATCACTAGGGGCTATGCATTTTTTGATCTAAAAGCCTTGAAATGAACTATTTATCATTGTTGTTATGGTTGCTATTCATAAACAAGTTGTGATCCCAATTCAATTATAGGGAATTTTTCCCACGGCCTGTCTCACGCTATGTAACTCAGCAATGGCGTTCTCATGCTCCTTTCATAGAATAACTGGAACAGACTGCTCGTCTGATAGGTTAGATAAAAGCAAGAGTCTTGAAATTGTTACTTTACGCAATTGCTAAAAGGATATTTGGGATCATTGTTCTCACCGGTCATTTTCTGGAGTGAAAACGGAAAGTGAACTTATACATGCTAGAGTGGGTGTTTTCCGCGAGAACGAGACGCTGAGTTTAGACACAATCTGCTCACACCACCGCCGTGAACTCGGACCTGGCTGGCGGTAAAACATTTCCAAGTGCTGTGTGCCACAAATCTTATCCCAACATAGAGAAAATAGAAAAGCGGATCAAGAAATTTCGAAAGTGATGAATTAATTCTCAGCTCCGCTGTCCCTGACCACTGTAAAGAATACGCTCTGAGTGATCCTGACGACCCAAGTTATTCTGTGACTTGTGGCCACGCCCGTTGTGACAGCTGTGACCGCTGCTTGCTTGTCTCGTCAGTAGTGAGGGAGATTGAGGAAGGCTTAGAAACGGCTGAATGTTCGGACAATGAAAATGAATTACTGTCTTTTGTTATTTCCCAAGCCAAAGAGAGCATTGAATGCTGGAAAGCCCATTTATCGCGGTCTATAAATCAAGATGAATGCAGACTTGACATTATGAGCGGCCTCAGCACCCCACCCATTTTTCTAGTACTTGACTGGGTGTTGAAATATCTTCCACGTAAGTTCCGGGAAAACCAGTCGGATTGGTTTGGTAAAAGAGGTTTATCGTGGCATATAGCAGTGGCGATTAAATGCAACAGCGGAGAAATGGAGATGATGACATTCGTTCATGTGTTTGAGAGTGCTACCACCCAAGACAGTAGCTCGGTGTCAGCCATACTTGATGACCTCTTTATTCAACTCAAGACGATTATGCCAGAGCTGCAGACCATCCATATTCTAAGCTACAACGCTGGATGTTATCATTGGGCGCAGACTCTGATTACAGCTCCTCAGATTGCCAAACGTCATGACCTTCAGATCCCTCGGATTGACTTTTCTGAGCCACAGGAAGTCGAGGAAAGGGCACTTGCGATCGCAAGGCAGCCACTATAAAGTCACACATGGCGACACGACATTGAGATTGCTGCATTGATGAAAGAAGCTATGGAGTCTTCCATGGGTGTACGCGGCGTAATTGTGAAAGTGTGCAGTCCTCCCAATGCTCCATCCATCAAGAGTTTCAAGTGGGAGAAAGTGAGTTTTGTCAGAAACCTTTGGTACGGCCAGGAAGGGATAAGAACGTGGAGAGCCTACGACACTGACCCTGGAAAAAGTATTCCCTGGTCAAACTGCGATGTCCGTGAACAATCGGAACTGCCGACGATGGAGAACAGGCCCTCGACTAGCGAGACTATCACAAGCTTTGTTCCAGTAGTACCCAGACAAATAGGTGGCCGAACCCCCGCAACTCCGATTGTGTAGATGAGTCTTCAGATGAGTCAGGCGTTGATGTTGATGTTGCTAACAATTGTCCATTATTGGCATGCGTAGAAGAGAGATGTGTCAAGACGTTTATACGACATTCATCGTTGGTTCAACACTTGGGCTATGGAAAGCACAAGCGTGTTCTAGAGTATGAAACGCTCTTTGACAGGGCCATGATAGAATACGCGACTGATCTGGATTGTGGCGCGAGTAAATGCCCAACGGTCTTAGAGGGTAAGAAACCATCACTACCAACTGTGCCCACTACTCTTCCGATGGGATGGGCACTGAAATCGACACAGTCCCGTAGTAGAAAGGTTACTGACAATCAAAAGCAGTACCTTAATTCCAAGTTTCAAAATGGAGAGAGAACAGGGAAGACAGGCGGACCCGACTGATGAAGTCTCTAAAGCCATGAGGAATGCAAAAAGTACCAACTGGGAGAGACTATTTAGCTATGGGAATTTTCTCACAAACCAGCAAATTACCAGTTACTTTTCTCGCCTTCCTTCTAAGCCAGCATTCAGCATTCACATTTAATCATATATGACTCCTACAACATCTGTGAGTTAGTGTTGAACTCTTAGCTTGGCCCCTTTTCTGAATTATCTGACAAATGAACTTTATTTAGAGATGAATACTATTATAGGGACGACTGATAGCCGGAGTTTGAACAATCTCGAGTTTTCGCATTTTTGCCTCTAATCTACGATTTCGTTTGATCCTTGGAGATATTGGCTCTTAGTTTGTTGTAAAATTTAGAAGTATCTGTTCTGTAACATATACGTTGGTGTCTAGTATCTAAGTTAGTTGTTGCGAAAAATTTTATATGAATCGTTTGCAGATAGCTTGTAAGCCAATTAAAAAACACAGTGGCGTAAACAAACCCATGTTGAAAGCCAATTTACCGTAGGAAAAAAATAAAGCAGTCAACCTCGGGCTTGAAAATGCTGCCCGAGTCCTGCGACCTCGGGAAGCATTTTCAAGCCCGAGGTTGACCAGCTTACAGTTTTTCACTATATGGACTTCCCAGCCGGCAAACCACAGGAGCACGTTAACATATACATGTTAAAGATAAAGATAATACAAGAATAACGATAAAAACGACAAAAAAAAAGTTAATACATGTATATAGCACGACTCAACTACCACAGCAATGACCACTATATTTTCAATGAGCATTTTGGATGGGTGGATATAATAGTTCTGTCTGTCACGGTCGGTCGAAAAATCTCTTGTTTGATTTCGCGAATATGTGCGAGTTTAAGCACTCTCTCATTGACTACAGCCTTATTTTCCCAGAAAAAAAGTCATATCGCTTAAAAGCCCCTTTGTAAAGGGGTTTGACCTCTAGGGTTCGTTTAATTTGTGATAAAGGTAGTAGGGTAAATCGTTTTTTCAAGCTAGGTAGTGATTTTCATAAGAAAACATGGGGGGATCTTTCAAAATCTCGCACAATGTCAGATTTCTTTTCAAATGTCATATAAATTACAGTGTAAAACCTGGAAAAGTTGTCAAATAAGCTGATTGCATGTGAATATCTTTGGGCTCTTTATTTAAGGCATAAGGTTTTCTTGAAAATTGCTAATTTCCAAGCCTAGTTTGCTCACATCTGGCCCTGAAATCTAGAATCGCCATTTTCCGCCAAAACAAAAATCTATTCGAGAAATGAACCACATAGCGATGAGTAGTTTAGTATCGACTATTAGTAGCCAGAGTTTGAGCAAACTTCGCTTTTCACACTTTTGCCGCTAGTTTCCGATTTTGTGTGATTCTTGCTAACACTCACTCTTACGTCGTGTTTGTTACTGGGAAGATCGCTCTCATAGTCAACAAACATATTTTCATGGCATTCACCGTTGGTAATTCTGCGGTAAAACACTTGGAAACTGAAATTCAGCTTTCGTGTGCTCGGGAAAACTATAGTAAAACGTTAAGGAAAACAAGCTATATACTAGCGCTTTCGTGGAGGAGGAATACAATTCCAAACATCATGTTCTCATGGCATTCACCATTAGTTATTCTGTGGGAAGACGCTTCGGAAAGGCAGCGTTCACGCGCACGGGAAAACTTGAGAAAAACATCAGGGAAAACAGCTATTTATTGGTATTTTCTTGGTGCTGAATAACATGCGATGAACATTGTGCTTTTCTTCAGTTTTACTAAGAGCGAACAATGAATCTGCCGTCCGTTTCCAGATATCTGAAAGCGTTGGTATAATTTTAAATTTTTCAGTCATTCATCATTACGAACGTTGATAACCCCAGTAAACAACGCAGATGAGCAAGCGTGGTTGAAAATCAATTTGCCAAAGAATGCAGTACTTGAACAAGTGCTTGTTCGTTTGTTCAGACGAACTTTGTAAGCTAGAAGTTTTGGGAAAAGGTGTCCACGCCTTCTAACCTTTCTTCAAGACTTTGCACTCTGTGAAAATCATAATCTTTAAACACACTATCCGGCTCAAGTAAAAAGGAACTATTTTGTCACGTGCACCATTTCAATTTCAAAAACATGAACAGCCCACTGATGTTTGTGCTGTGTACTTTTAGGCTTCGAAGGTTCAAACACAAAAACTTCCTTGTGGTAACTTTTAGAGTTCAAAACCATGTAGACTTACTCATTGCTGCTTCTTCCGCTTCTCAAAATTGCAATTGAAGAGGAAGAGATCAATGCAAAGTGCAACTGCCTCTTATTAAAACGAAACACCTTTCATTGCATTGGCTGGCAAAATATACATGTGTTAATGAAGCAAAAGAAAGGTAAACTAAATATAATTATGTGTGATTTTCCAGTTTCCTCGTGATCAAGAAATCCTGATAAAACGCTTGCCCTTGTTTATGAAATGCTACCTCCAAGAACTTTAGCTATATTATAGTTCTCAAGCTCTTTTCTAAAACGACACAATAACATAGACTGGTTCACTTTAGGAATCATGATTACCCATTAAGGCTACATATTAAATTTAATTTATTTCCATTTCTTAGGCACTTAAATGAAAACAAAATCAAGAAGCTACCAGCTGGAGTTTTCAGTAACTACTCCGAGTTGACTAGACTGTAAGTAATACATTCATAAGTTAATATTTGATGGATTGTTTAGAATATGAGCTCAAAATATCTTTATTAACATCGCAGTCTCGTTAACTTCGGTACTAAGCTCCTTCTTTGATTTCTTGCACCAGAAAGAGCTTGTAAGGCTGCAGTTTTTATTAAAGCTGAGTCTGAGATGTTTAAGCTCGGGGGTCTTCGACAACCGTGCTATGCGATTGAAAGAGAGTGACATGACTGTTAGGGCGTGTGAGTTGAACAGAGGCGGATAACTTTTTTATCAGTTGCTGGATACTTGAACAAGATTTCTTGACTATAGCAGGTGACCATTTCCGCCTTCTTAGGGCATCTATTTCGTCAGTATAAGCGTATATATCTTTATGAGTAGTAAGAATAAATTATTCTCAAGAAGAAAGATTTTAAAACCCCAATGAATGTAACACTTAAACAACTTCAAGAAACTGCGTAATATCTATCCACCCGATTTCTCGAGCTGTAAGAGTTGTACGTGAGAAAAAACATCTATTATGTGCTCCACGACACAAAATTTTAAGGGACTAATACTGAGGCTTGACACATTGAAATTGATGCAAATCTTATATCTCAACGCGCTCTTTTACCAAAAACGCGGTTCCAAATTTTGATAAGAATCCCATTTGCATTGTCATCGGTCCCAGTGCATTAAAAAAAATTGGTTTAAGGGACGTTATTTACGTTTTGTTAATCTAATTTATTCAACCCATATCATCACCCAGTCAAAGGTTATAACATCAACCCCAATACCTATAAAACATTGTTCTGGAGGACAAATTTGCCTTAACCATCACATCGCGGTTCTGTATTTTACCAGAAATGCGATTTCAATCCTTACTAATCTGACTAATCACTGACATGATTAAAGGCCAAATCAGACTACAATTGGAATATTTATCTGGTTGTGTCTTTGATTTTCTTTGATTTTCCTATTATTATTAAAAAAAGTACAGTAGATGATCCCTCGAAATGGAAGGAAAAGCTCTCGTAATGAAGCCTTTAAAAACCAAATATATATATATATATATATATACGTGTGTGTGTGTGTTTGAACTTCGCTTTTTTTTTTACGCGTGGTGATGTAGAATTAATCATAGGTTAAGTATGCGTTCGTAGAATTGGCAATCGATGTCCTTCACTTACAACCACTGCACCTTAACCAATGGAGAAAATAAATCTCCATGCAGTTTCTTGATGTTGTTTTCGTGTAACCACCTATAGATGATTTTAAAAAACTTTGTCTGAGAATATAATCACCAGTAATTAAGCTTATTGTGTTTTCCAAAAGAAATCAAAGCCCTGCTAAGGCGGATTTGGTCATCCGTTGATAACTGAGAAATCTTATATACGCAACTGCAAAACAGAGAAACCTGCTTTCGTTTTGCTCACACACTCTCTACAAATTATGCCACTCTCTTTTACTGGCATATTATGGTTTTCGAAGGTCCCTGGGCTTCAAGACCCACACGCACATACTTCTCATACTTTTAGCAGTCGACCGTTTTTAACTTTAGCTACAAAAGAAATCAGAGACGCTACTGGACGCCAGTAGATAACTGACCCATATTTAGTCTAATTTGGCCCATAATCATGTGAGTGATTAATCAAATCAATATTGTAATCACGAGTAGGATTACAAACAGAATTGGATGACACTAAGCCCTGTTGTCCTATTGCACTGTTAAAGGCGGGATTCAGGTCTGATTTATTCTGCCTATTTATGTTCACCAAGCTAACCCTCTTGTAAATAACCAAATTATTCTTGAGTACATATCCATTTTGCGTTAAAAAAACTCGGGAATTTGTCCGCCAGTAGAGAGCGTTTTAAACATATTTGAAGGATAATAGACACACTATTCTCCATTTTTCCCAAAAAATGGTCGTATATTTGCCCCTGGACATTGTCTGTTCCTCGAAACTCACAATTTTCGCATCACTCATAGCCTGAATTTGAGCCGCCTCCTCCGCTCGCTAAGTCACTTGAGGAGAGAGCTGAAATTCAGGCTACATCACTCATATCCCTGCACATTTTCGCGCTGAAAAAGGCTATTGTTTATGTATGTTGAAATCAAAGAGATACAGTTGTGTTTGTTATCTTTCTAACATACTAAAAAAAAGTAAGGGATCAGCCAGTTATTATCGCCTAAGGGAGAGGGGTGGAAGATTTCGGGGGCGGATAACATGGTTTCTACAGGGGAACAGAGGGGAATCAGCCGTCGTCCATAGTATATTGTGGAACTACAGACAACTGACAGCCAATTTGCTGCCACTAAGGGTAGGGGGATCTGGAGGATATTTCAGTCTCCTATATGGGGATCAGTTGAATTAATCGGGACAAAACCAAAATCCTCCATCCATCGCCCCCCCCCCCCCCCGTGGGGATAAATGGCAAGTGATAACTAAACTTCTGAGGGCTTCCACTGAAATTCCAAGGATCTTCTCCAGACGGAAAAGACTCCTGAAACGAGTTGAGACCATGTAGTTCTGTTGCTTAGTTAGGAACTTCATTGCACTTTATTTTTCTTTAGAATCTTTAGACCAATTTGCCGTTTTATTTATCCGACCGAATTAAAAAAATGATTAAGAGGACACAATTTACCCATCACTTCCTTGTCTTTTCCCAATTAAAAAAGAAAAAAAAAATAAAAAGAAAAACTATGAATTAACATTGACTATTTGTTACAAAACGTAAATTTAATCAGGTAAGTTAACCTACATTCTCTTTTATCCATGATAAAAGAGGAGACAAAAAAGCGGGATACACGTCTGATTTATTTTGCCCATTCAGTATGTTCCCAGTTCACAGTTTTGATACCGAGAGTTTATTTCAGTTATCAATCCCATTTTATGAAAGGATTGAGTGATTGCAGGGTGAAAAATCCATTTAGCTAGCTATATTTACACAAAAGAGACATTCTCTACTTATCTTGGTGGCTAACGTATTTTTTTCTCTTGGGCTACTTTACTTGCTTATTTACGCGAGCAGTGTATTGTGATTTGAAAAAATTTGAAATACTTATAGATTTTTATACAAAAACAACATCAAGAGGCTGCATGGTGACTCATTTGCTACATTGGTCAGACTACAGAGCCTGTAAGTGAATAATATTTATCAAGTGTTCCACAACACGAATTTGTTACCAACTGATGCAGAGATAACGTCAGACAAACACATCAAAAGAAAAGTCTAAGTGGTTATACAGAACTGGTTTATAACATTACGTGTTTAATTGTATTACTTCACAATCACTGGCACGAATCTCAACAGACGACTGCCTAAACAATGCGGCACTTACTGGTTTAAACCCAGGACTTAGTGCGGCCAGCAGCCGCACTAAGTTTCCCTGAAGCGAATTGTCGCCATTTAACTTAGGTAATGAAAGTATGTTATGGCCTCTTTAAATTTTATCAGGGTTTAATAAACCAGAAAAGACATTAGATCAAATAAAATATTTTTCTCACATTGCCTTATACGTTTTAAGTTTTTCACAACTTTGCCTGTTTCTGTTCGTAAGTCCGGCCCTGAATAAGTTTGCGACAATTAGACAAAACGAATTATCACGCGATAATGAAAATTATTGCGCCATAATTTCCATTTATCGCGCGATGATTCATCACTTATCGCGCAATAATCTCCATTTATCGTGCGATAATTTGTCATTTATCGCTTAAAAATGTCCATTTATCGCGCGATATTTTGTTTTTATCGCACGATAAAAAAAATATGCAATGTCCCCTACGGGCCACCGGATATTTGTATTCTTTTTGTATTTTTTTCGCATTCTCACTACTCTTTTGTCGGTTTCGCACGAGTGAACAGCTCTTTTCTCCTAGTTTCTGGTTTCTCACTTTTTGCAGAGCGAAAGTAAATAACCTCAACTCTCTTGCCCCCAACTATATATATTCTTATAGCCCTTTGATATTTACTTGCCATAAAAGCCGATTAAGACGCAACAACATTTCCTGACTTGAACCATCCCAGCTTATACAAAGCAAGCTTTAGAAAAAACTGCATTACAATATCACATGTTCAGTCGTCTTACTTTATTCAAAAACATCACAAGAGAGATGTTGATGTAAATAATCACGTTAGTAGTTATCATCCACGTATAGTTATCATCCGCCTCCCGGTTAGCTCAATTGGTTAGAGCGCCGGATTGTGTTACTTTACTTGCTTATTTATGCACATTGTACTCTCATTAACTTTGTTCTTAAGCTCTTTCTTTGATTTCTTGCTCTAAGGGTATTTAAGCTCAGGGATCTTCGAAAGCGATAATATGCGATTAAAAGGGAGTAGCCGAGCGTATGAGTTAAACATGACTAGTTCCATGACTAGTTCCATGACTAGCCTAGAGCACCTTGTAATTTCATCACAGGTTGACTCTGATTGGTTTTGAAAACGTAAATCAAACCTCACATTCTTGGCACTCTCTCGACTTTACTATTTAAGTAGAGATCTGTAAAACAATAATGAGGCTTGAAAGGCTTGGGAACTTACCATTCTCAAGGCGAACTGTAATGCTTGAAATTTAAATAGTGCCTCCAATGGCTCTTCGATTGGTTTAAAAACTTAGGTCAAACCTTAAAGTCTTGGTGTATCCTTTAGGTAGGTCCCTATATGACAATCAGATAGCAGAACTACCACCCGGAGTCTTCGATGTTAGCTCGGTTATTATTTTTTTTTTGCCCGCCAATTGTCTTTTTTGCAAAATTCGAGAGCAAATTTTGTCTAGCTAAGATGGACCTGTTTATTCGATGCGAAAATGGTAAGAAATGATTTCCTCTACTCTCCGGTGGCGAAATGTACTGCTTGATATTTAACAAAACCACCAAATGCACAATGTTGTGTAACTCAGGTTATCTGTTTTAGTGATATTAACTACTGGTAGTTACTTGGCATTTTTTCAATTACTTGGCACTTTTTAAATGTCAAGTTCTCAAGATTAAGTTCACTAGAACATACTTTTCTAAATGTATCAGGCGCACAGATATTTTCCGAAGTTTCAAGAAATGCGCAGTCAGACTTGTTTCGCAGAGTAGAAGATAAGCCATCTTAAGGGGGAAAAACACAACTTCCTCTTTTCTTCAAAGGGAAAAGCTAAGCAATAGCATTAGGAGACTTAGCAACACTTTTGAAAAGGTATTTTAAACCCATTCCCAGCTTAGTTTATCTAACCCAGTTTAAAAAAATGGTCAAAAGGATAAATAACATAGACTTGCTCGATTGAAATGCGATTGAAATGTGATTTCAATCGTTAATAATCCCACTAAGTTTCAAAACAACTTCAAGTCGATAAATCTGTAAGTCAAAAATTCAAGACTTAAAAGATTAGCTCGGTAGAATTTTTTTTTTATCTTTCCCGCCAGCTGCATGCTTTATAAATTTCAAATTACAATTTTCCTCATCCTCTCCCCCATTTGTGTTCGTTCTGTATTCACGCGCAGCGCGCGTGAGTTTACAAATTAGCCAATCAGGTCAAAGAACTCCAACCTCGACTTTGAAAATTTACCTGGAGAATTTTTTTTCGGGTATCCTTTGCTGTTTTGTTTTACGGAATTGTTTTGATTTTTGAGTTTTCGCTCGAGGTAACTTGTTATCCCTCAGTTTGGAATTCTAAGAAGCTTCTCAAGTTTTGTTTGATCCGAACGTTGTGGTTGTTTTGACACATGTTTGTTAAACATACATTTCTGTGGAGTTTGGACTCTAGCCTTTGTTTTCGTAATTGGATTTTTTACACAGACTAAAGGGGAGTACCTTTTAGAGTGTTCAATAATAGTACCAAAATGATCCAAGTACTAGTTCACAATTATTTTGCGAGAGAAAGTCGAATGTGAGATGATAAATAACCAAAAAAGTGCACAGCCACGAGTTGTTTATGAAAATCTCACATTTTGACAACGAACAGAAGTAAAAAGCTACTTCCTTTCCAAACGGAGTACAGTTCCAGTAGCTTCAGCTCAAGTTCTCCAGCTCTTTTCTAGTAAGAGTGTTTGATCTAGTGCTAACTGCTGGAAACCCCCTTTCCCAGTACACAGATAGACAAAACCCAGACACCTGCTCTCCCCTTTACCCTTCATGACCTATCAGAGCCCTTTAGTACCTTTTTGACACACAGAATATTGATGACAATACAAAGTGAGGCGAGTAAAAACCTGGCCCTAGGAAAATTGGTTCCCAACATCTTGTTCTGGTTTCATACATCAGCAAGACTAGTAAAAACCGTCACGATTGGCAAAATTGAATGTAAACGTATGGCAAGAGTCAATATAGTTTTGGCAACGATTATGTCCTTAAAAAAATTGCTACCTCATAAGCACCAGTGGGTTTCTGTTCAATATTAACCTTCGACACTCACTATTTTAACCACAAACTGACTCTGAAACTAAATTCGGAATATCAACTTGATACAGACCGTACATTCAAGGTAAACTTCTTTTTGTAGGTACTTACAGGAGAATGAGATAGCAGAGCTACCAGCTGGAGTCTTCAATAACAACAGGAGGTTGACTAAACTGTAAGTAAAATATTCGTGTTCCTGCTAAGTTACTGGCCTTACTCTACTAGCCAAACCTATACTAAAATAGACTTTGTTGTTCATAGCGAGCCACACGAGGGCTGGGGTAGTTTAAAAAATGGAACCAGTAAGCAAAGAATTAGCCATTGGGTATAGTTCTGTAGAACAAAAGACCAAAGAGCCAATACAGAGGAAGAATCGTATTGTCGCTAAAAACATTGCTACCCTATAAACACCACTGGGTTTCTGTTCTATGTTAACCTTCGACGCTCACTATCATTAACCACAAACTGACTCTGAAACTCTGGGGTAGTTTAAAAAAATGGAAGCAATAAACAAAGAATTACCCATTATTCCGTCGAACAGAGAACCAAAGAGCCAATGCAGAAGAAGAGCCGTATCATTAACACAATTTGATCTAAAATAATAAAAAAGCTACGTTAGTTTACGGCCTGTTGCACTATGTACCTCAGGTAATGACAGTATGTTATGGACTCTTAATCTTTACCAGGTTATAAAGAAACTGGGCCTTAACACAAATCGCACGTAAAAAAAAATGACAAGTGATGACAACCTGTTTTATTTTAATTTTTTTGTCGACAGGCATTTATACTAGTGATTAGTGCTATATCTCGTTTAAAAAAAAAGGACAGGATAAGCTTAAGAGCAGGAAATAATGATCATATCGACGAACATATCTTGTTTTTAGGTCGTTGATTGTTATCATTTCCCAGATAAAACACTTCAAAAATCCCTTGTTCCGACGCGTTCGAAAACAGCAGAAAAACGTTTCGGAAAACGAACTATTCATTAGCGTTTCCGTGAAGTAAGAAAACAATCGACGAACATCGTGTTTTCTTGCCCTTTACTTACTACTTACTTACTGCCCATCATGCCTGTGTGGCACATAGGGCAGCAACGAAATCTTTCCAACCCTGCCTATCTTTAGCCAGTTTTTCAATGGTGCTCCAGCTGTAATTGAGCTCCCTTAGTCCCTTCTCTACAGTCCTGCGCCAAGTTGTTTTTAAGCGCCCCCTGCTTCGTCTGCCCTCAGGTGTCCAGCGCATTGCAATTCTGGCCATGTTGCTTGTGGCCTTCCGCATCACATGTCCGATACACCTCCATCTTCTCCTGGTGACAAGTGTATGAATATCCTCCTACCTGGTTTGCCTCAGTAGCTGGTCGTTTGATACTTTCTGACGCCAGAAGATTCTCAGATTCTTCCTGAGGCTAGCTGTGTGGAAGGATGCTAATCTTGAGAGATCTTGTTCTGTCATTCGCCAGCATTCCGAGCCGTAAAGGAGAGCTGAAAATACGCAGCTCTGATAAATTCTAAGCTTCGTCTTTGTGCTGTAGCTTGCTGACCTCTACACTGATCTTAAGCTCATAAAGGCATATCTTGCTTTGTTCAATCTGCTCTGTATATCTACACTAGTGCCGTCATCTTACCCTGATCTTTCTTGGGAAAGGGACATTAACACACATGACCTGTGTCTTCTTCAAGCTAATCGTCTGCGAAGTCGAGGTCTTCGAGCGTAGTAAAAGGGGTCCATCTTATATCTCTTCGCTGCTCTTCCATTGTTCGACAAAGGACCCAGTCGATAGCAATATTGAATAGCATTAACGACATGACACATCCCTACCGTACACCGATTGTGACTTCAAAAGTTAGATCTTCCTGACCGATGCAACATGTGAAATTTGAGAAGAAGCATTTCATGATATTAACAATACCTTTTGGAATGTCATATGCTCTCAGAATCTGCCAAAGACTGTCCCTATGAATGCTGTCAAACGCTTTCTCATAATCGATGAAATTTACATACAACTCCCTGTTCGACTCAGTACATTGTTCAAGTATGTTCCGCAGTGTAACCGTTTCTTTGGGATCTTGAATATCACTCCTCTGCTCCAATCTGTGGGAATTTCTTCCCATTTCCAGATCTTTGTAAACAGAATTGCAAATGATGCCCTTCATCATTAGTAACTCTGTGTGAAAACAGTTGCAAAATGCAGCGCTCAATAGACAAAGAACGCGTCTTCATGGCCTAATTAGGGTCGTTAGTAATTCCGTGAAAAAATGCTTGGCAAATGCAGTGTTCGTACGCTTAGGAAAACTGTAGAAAAACGTTCAGGAAAACAAGCTATACACTCGCGTTTTGGTTCATCCTCGAAGTTAAAGGCTGTGAAGCTCACGAATTACGTAAAACAAAGACAAGAAAACGTTAGAAACAATAACGTACAGCAAAACAATACCTCATGAAACAAAGAAAACTTTGTCAGGTTTTTATTACGAGTATGACCCCGCGTTTTCATGGAGCAGGAAAACAATCGACAAACATCATGTTTTCATGGCATTCACCATTAGTTATTGCGTGAGAAAGAGCTTGGCAAGTGCAGCGGCCATGTGCTTAGGAAAGCTATAGAAAAATGTTCAGGAAAACAAGCTATACACTAACGTTCTCCAGTGGAGCAGGAAAACAATCAACAAACATCATCAGCGTTTGTGAATATGTCAAAGGCATTTATTGAAAGAGAACGAGTATGAGAGCGATCTTCGCAGCAACGAACACTACTTAAGTTGGCCTGTAAGCCCAGTTGGTAGAGCACTGCACCAGTATCGTAAATGTCATGTGTTCGTATCCTGTACAGGCCTAAATTGTTTTACAGCCCTTATTTTCACTACTGCTTAATAAGAGGCGTTGGTTACCACGAAGATCGTTCTCATAATCGTTCTCTAACCGCAGTTCAAATATATGACTTTCATATATTCACAAACGTTGATTCATCAATTGATGGGTTTATTACGAACCAACATAATGACCAGCTCCCACTTGGTTTGTGGGCTCAGTTGGTAGAGCACTGCACCGGTATCCCAGAGATCATGGATTCGAGTCCCGTACAGGCCTGAATTTAATTCAGGTCTCGTTTTTACTACCGCTTAAGTAGTGGTTCGTTACTGCGAAGATCGCTCTCATTCTCAACAAACATTGTGCTTTCATGGCATTCACCGTTGGTAATTCTGCGGTAAAACGCTTGGAAACTGAAATCCAGTTTTCGAGCGCTCGGGAAAGCTATAGTAAAACTTTCAGGAAAACAAGCTATACAGCGTTTTCGTGGAGCAGGAAAACAATCAGAAACATCGTGTTTTCATGGCATTTACTGTTAGTTATTCCGTGGGAAGATGCTTGGGAAATGCAGCGTTCACGCGCATGGGAAAACTTAAGAAAAACATTCAGGAAAACAGGCTATTCATTGGTATTTTCCTGGTGCTGGATAACATGCGATGAACATCGTGCTTTTCTTGAGTTTTCCAGAGAGAGAACAATGAAATTGCCGTCCGTTTCCAGATATTCGAAAACTAGTATGATGTTGAATTTTTCAGTCACTCACCATTTCTAACGTCGATATCCCCCAGTAAGTAACGCAGATGAGCAAGGTTAGTTGGAAATCAATTTTCCAAAGAATGCAGTACTTGAACAAGTGTTTGTTTCTTTGTTCAGACTAACTTTGTAAGCCAGAAGTTTTGGGAAAAGGTGTCTAGGCCTTCCAACCTTTCCTCAAAACTTTGCACTCGATGAAAATCATAATCTTGAAACACACTATCCAGCTCTAGTAAAAAGGAATTTTTATGTCATGTGCAACATTTCAATTTCAAAAACATGAACAGCCCACTTATCTTTGTACGGTTTACTTTTAGCCCTTAAAGGTTCAAACAGAAAACTTCCTTGTGGTAACTTTTAGAGTTCAAAACCGGGTAGACTTACCCATTACTGTTTCTTCCGCTTCTCAAAATTGCAATTGAAGAGGTCAATCCAAAGTGCAACTGCCTCTAATTAAAATGAAAACACCTTTCGTTACATTGGCTAGCAAAATGTACATCTGTTAATAAGTGAAAGACAGATAAAATAAATATTTAATTGAGTGCGTTCAATAAATCATCTAGAAATATTTTATTAAGGGAAACGAAGGTTTATCACTTCTGCACGACATTAAGCTATGAATTTGCAATGAAATAAATTTATTTTGACCTGCGGATTAAAGATCAAATAAATCATGGTCCTTGAATGTAAGCTGCAATTTGACTTGAGTTGAAGAAAATAAGCCTAAAAAAAAATTAGGCCTGGACGGGATACGAACCCGTTTCTTACAGATACTAATAAGGTGCTACTAAGCTATGATACTTGCAGTTGAACTAAAAGTTTAGCAATTGCGGAAAAGAAGTCTGAGAAAAGAGAATTTATTCTTTAAGCCCATCAACGTTTTTCTGTTAAATATTCTAGGTGTAATAAAAATCTTATGAGTTTACCAATTTGCTACATTTTGTTCATTAAGGAGCTTCACAACACTTTTTAAATGGTTTTTTAAACCCATTCACTGTTTAGTTTATCTAAACCCATGTAAACATACACATGTTCCAAAGGACAAATAACATAGACTCACTCCAGGAATTATGATTACTCATTAAGGAGCGATCTTTGATTCAGTTGTTTCCATTGTTACTGGTATAAACCGCTTAAAGTTACTCAGTATTTTTTCAATGTTAAGTACTCGAGATTAAGTGCACTAGAACATAACCGGATCCAAATGCATACGTGTACAGACATTTTCCGAAGTTTCAAGAGATGCTCCGTCAGACATCTTTGGCGGAGTAGAAGATAAGCCATCCTAAGGAGGAAAAGCTTAACTACCCCTTTTCTCCAGAGGGAAAAACTAAGCAAAAACATAATGTGACTTCACAACAATTTTTAAATGGTATTTTAAACCCATTCCAGTTTAGTTTATATAAGTCAATTTAAACAACAACAAAAAAAGTGGTCAAACGTACAAATAACGTAGAATTACTCTAGGAATCGTGATTACCCATTAACGAGTGATTTTAGGTTCACTTTTTTCCATTTCTTAGGAAATTAAATGGAAATCAAATCAAGAAGCTACAAGCTGGAGTCTTCAACAACAACTCCGAGTTAACTGAATTGTAAGTAACATTCATAAGTTAACACTTGATGATTGTTTAGAAAATGATCTTAAAATCTTGTTATTTACATTGTACTCTCATTAACTTTGTTATTAAGCTCTTTCTTTGATTTCTTGCTCTAAGGGTATTCAAGCTCAGGGATCTTCGAAAGCGATAATATGCGATTAAAAGGGAGTAGCCGAGCGTATGAGTTAAACATGACTAGTTCCATGACTAGTTCCATGACTAGCCTAGAGCACCTTGTAATTTCATCACAGGTTGACTCTGATTGGTTTTGAAAACGTAGATCAAACCTTACATTCTTGGCACTCTCTCGACTTTACTATTTAAGTATAGATCTGTAAAACAATAATGAGGCTTGAAAGGCTTGGGAACTTACCATTCCCAAGGCGAACTGTAATGCTTGAAATTTAAATAGTGCCTCCAATGGCTCTCCGATTGGTTTAAAAACTTA
Source organism: Stylophora pistillata (assembly GCF_964205215.1). Lineage (NCBI taxonomy): Eukaryota > Metazoa > Cnidaria > Anthozoa > Scleractinia > Pocilloporidae > Stylophora > Stylophora pistillata. The sequence continues at coordinate 53,171,642 of NC_142519.1, forward strand.
GGTCAAACCTCAAAGTCTTGGCGTATCCTTTAGGTAGGTCCCTATATGACAATCAGATAGCAGAACTACCACCCGGAGTCTTCGATGTTAGCTCGGTTATTATTTTTTTTTTTTTTGCCCGCCAATTGTCTTTTTTGCAAAATTCGAGAGCAAATTTTGTCTAGCTAAGATGGACCTGTTTATTCGTGGCGAAAATGGTAAGGAATGATTTGCTCTACTCTCCGGTGGCGACATGTACTGCTTGATATTCAAGGAGGCTCGAAAGGGTTTTTTTGACCGCGGGGGGAATGGATTCCAAGATACACGCAAGCTTATTACTCGCGAGATAAGCGATGGCGCGCGCGATCAGATCCGCGGGCGAGTTGTAAACAAACATGGCCGCCATGAGCGTTTCAAAACTGCCGGGTACCTCTAGCTCTATTGTTTCCAGCGGAAGTGGTTATTTGAGAAACAAAAATGGAAAGTTTACTTCTTGAAAGCTGGTAGGAAAATGTTCGGATGGCAGGGTTCTTGCCGAAAGTGGTCAAAAAAATTTTATTTAACAAGCTAAAGGAGGATGGTAAAGTCCGACACCCCATCAATAAAGTCGTGTCGAGTGCATCGGTAGGTCTTACTTTGTTCCGCGAGAAATTTAAGTGGATAGCTCTGAGTGCTACGATTTGTTTCGCATTGTATTTGACTCCTAATAAAATAAAATGACCGAGAACTTTCCTAAACAACTCACTGGAAGATGAAAAGGAAAATTAAATCATTGTTGGATCCAGGATTGTAAACATTGACAGTTTTATGAACAGAAATGGAGAAGTGTAAATGTTGTTATAGAAATTAACATAATTTTCAGTAAACAAGGGATCGTAAAAATGTAGATGAGACTTTAAATTAATTCTAATTCAACAACAGACGGTAGAATTAAAATAAAATATTCATCTTAAACTTGTGAGAAAGATTGTTGATATTTCCCTCGATACACTGTAAATTACAACTACGAAAAGGCAAACTCGCATTTGTTAAGAAAGGATTGCAAAATTTGTTTTGTTTTCCATTTAAAATGGAAAAATGAAAGTGCACGGTTATGGCAGTGGCAAAGAGAAAAAAAAGAAAAACGAAGCCAAGTCTTGTTCACACCTCTAGTACCTCGAAAATTATAGAAATTCGCGAAATCTGCGACGACCAACAAATTATTGACGTATACGAAACCCTAATTTCCACTGAGTTTGACGCTCATGACAATCTGGAAGACGTTAAAGCAAATTCTTTTCACTACAAATTATTTTCACTCCTCCACTTCAAATTGCACATGAACAATAATTATATCGGTCAATCATGGTAAATGCATGTGCATCGCTGAATGAGGACTTCGATCAAGCCATCTTCTCGGAACAACAACAAGATACCATCCAGACGTTCGGTGGAAAGCTTCATTTTTCGACAAACATGGTCCAGAAGCTGCCAGATGCTGGTTTGTCTCATGTTACACTACAATCTTTGTACGAGAAACTCAACATTACCAGCCTCAATGGAGTACTGGCATTAGCGCCATCTGCAAAATCAACTTGTCATCATATATCGAATTCCGCTAGAGAATTCTCTCTGGAGTTCATTTCCAACTGTCGTAACAGTAAGCAGTCTGAGTCTCAAATGATGACTTATTTTTCAGGAAGGTGTAAAATTACAAAAAAATGTGAATCCATCTTCAGGATGAACGATTTTTTCCGCTCTGAGGGCATCCATCGATTAATCGTGCGGACACGAACTCGTCCTCGCGAAAATGAGCCTGTGAGTCAGCGGTATAGTTAAGAACGCGTGACCGGATATAAAAGTGTAAGCTAGAATTGCAAAAACCGGAAATAAACCTTGCTAAGTTGATGAGCTAATATCTCGAAAATTAGTTCGGTGACCTACCCTCACTTTTTGTATACAAAATATTTACATCATTAGGCATTCCTGAAGAAAATTTAAAAAAAGTTATCTAGTGGAAATTTTTTTACATTTTAAAACAGCATTTTCCTAAATAATTCAAGTTCTACTAGGTAGCTTTTTTTATATCACGTATACAGGTAGAGAATGTGATGACGTTTAAGAAATTTGAAAAAAAAAACAAACTAGGTCACCGACTTGGTTTTTGAGATATCTTTCAAAAACTGACTTTTAGAGGGTCTTTTAGCACTACTGTACTGTTGCCATGGCAACAGATAATGCCTGACGAATCCCCTTAAAAGATTGCCCTAACATAGTGTTATGCATATGTCGAGTTATTATCCTGATGATAAGTTTGACAGCCCTAGTATCTTTTACTGATTGGCGCTTGCTGTTAATTGTTGAAAACCCTTTCGAGCCTCCTTAACAAAGCCACCAAATGCACAATGTTGTGTATTTCAGGTTATCTGTTTTAGTGGTATTAACCGCTGGTAGTTACTTGGCATTTTTTCAATTACTTGGCATTTTTTAAATGTCAAGTACTCGAGATTAAGTTCACTAGAACATACTTTTCTAAATGTATCAGGCGCACAGATATTTTACGAAGTTTCAAGAAATGCGCAGTCAGACTTGTTTCGCAGAGTAGAAGATAAGCCATCTTAAGGGGGAAAAATGCAACTTCCCCTTTTCTTCAAAGGGAAAACCTAAGCATTAGCATTAGGAGACTTCGCAACACTTTTGAAAAGGTATTTTAAACCCATTCCCAGCTTAGTTTATCTAACCCAGTTTAAACAAACTGTCAAAAGGATAAATAACATGGACTTGCTCGATTGAAATGCGATTGAAATGTAATTTTAATCGTTAATAATCCCACTAAGTTTCAAAACAGCTTCAAGTCGATAAATCTGTAAGTCAAAAATTCAAGACTTAAAAGATTAGCTCGGTAATTTTTTTTTTCATTTTTCCCGCCAATTGCTTGCTTTATAAATTTCAAATTACAATTTTCCTCATCCTCTCATCCATTTGTATTCTTTCTGTATTCACGCGCAGCGCGCGTGAGTTTAAAAATTAGCCAATCAGGTCAAAGAACTCTAACCTTGACTTTGAAAATTTACCTGGAGAAGTTTTTTCGGGTATCCTTTGCTGTTTTATTTTACGGAGTTGTTTTGGTTTTTGAGTTTTCGTTCGAGGTATTTTGTTATCCCTCAGTTTGGAATTCTAAGAAGCTTCTCAAGTTTTATTTGATCCGAAAGTTGTGGTTGTTTTAACACATGTTGGTTAAATATATATTTCTGTGGAGTTTGGACTCTACCCTTTGTTTTCGTATTTGGATTTTTTACACAGACTAAAGGGGAGCACCTTTTGGAGTGTTCAATAATAGTACCAAAATGATCCAAGTGCTAGTTCACAATTATTTTGCGAGAGAAAGTCGAATGTGAGATGATAAATAACCAAAAAAGTGCAGAGCCACGAGTTGTTTATGAAAATCTCACATTTTGACAACGAACAGAAGTAAAAAGCTACTTCCTTTCCAAATGGAGTACAGTTCCAATAGCTTCAGCTCGAGTTCTCCAGCCCTTTTCTAGTAAGAGTGTTTGATCTAGTGCTAACCGCTGGAGATCCCCTTTCCCAATGCACAGATAGAGAAAACCCAGACACCTGCTCTTCCCTTTACCTCTTTATGACCTATCACAGCCCTTTAGTAGCTTTATGACACACAGAACATTGATGGCAATACAAAGTGAGACGAGTTTAAACCTGGCCCTAGGAAAATTGGTTCCCAACATCTTGTTCTGGTATCATACATCAGGAAGGCTAGTAAAAACCGTTACGGTTGGCAAAATTGAATGTAAACGTATGGCAAGAGTCAATATAGTTTTGGCACCGATTATGTCCTTAAAAAAATTACTACCTTATAAGCACCAGTGGGTTCCTGTTCAATGTTACCCTTCGACACTCACTATTTTAACCACAAACTGACTCTGAAACTAAATTGAAAATATCAAGTTGGTACAGACCGTAAATTCAGGGTAACCTTCTTTTTGTAGGTACTTAGAGGACAATGAGATAGCAGAGCTACCAGCTGAAGTCTTCAATAACAACGGGAAGTTGACTAAATTGTAAGTAAAATATTCATGTTCCTGCTAAGTGACTGGCTTTACGCTACTAGCCAAACTTATACTAAAATAGACTTTGTTGTTCATAGCGAGCTCGAGCAAAAGGGGGTCAGGGGAATTTTCAAAAAAATGGAAGCAGTAAACAAAGAATTAGCCATTATTCCGTCGAGCAGAGGACCAAAGAGCCAATACAGAAAAAGAGCCGAATCAATAACACAATTTGATCTAAAGTAATAAAAAAGCTAAGTTAGTTATCGGCCTCTTGCACTATTTACCTTAGGCAATGACAGTATGTTATGGACTCTTAAACTTTACCAGGTTTAAAAAACTGGGTCTTAACACAGATCGCACCTAAAAAGAAAAAATGACAAGTGATAACAACCTTTTTTATTTTAATTTTTTGTCGAGAGTCATTTACACTAGTGACTAGTACTATATCACATTTAAAAGAGGACAAAATAAGCTTTACATAAAATTGTTTGTTTCCTAAAATGCATGTATTTCAAATAATATGAAGGAAATGTCATAAAATTTGCCTAACTTATCAAACAACTTGTGACTCTGAAACAGCCTAAGCCTGAATGGAGTGGAATTAGAAGGAAACTTTTAAACAAAAAATATGCCTTATTTTATGGGCAAGATATCCAGAGAGTTTCGCTGAAAAAGAATAGAATGATACAGAATTAATAACCCATATAACTACCACTACATACAAATGCTACATATGGACATTTTTTTTGCAATTAATGTACTTGCAGAAACTCACAGGACGAAAAACCTAGCATTCGCCTTTCGGAAAACGAAGGTTGAATTCACGGAAAACGCGTTATTTTACTGACGTTTATCCGTGTTTTTCAAACGGAAAATCCGATGTTTTCTGTGCGTTTTCGCATCAGTGAATCTAAGTATTCGTTACATTATTAGGTAGTTTTCCCCCGCGATAAATGTAGGTAAAGGATTCATTTTTCGGCATTAAATCCTCGGTTAACGCAAGGCAAACAGCTTGTCTGCGTTTGTACATTGGCATTTTCTGAACGAACAACAATGTATTTACCGGAGTCAACGGCTGAAAACACGCTTTTTCCGGGAAGATTAAATGAGTGTAAATACGAAAAAACGTGGTGTTTTCCTGTGTTTGCCGTTCATGTAACGCATAGAAAGTATCAAACTTTCTTCTATTCGCAACACTTTTCCGCGATGATGAATTGGAGAAAATTCCTCGAAACTCATTTCCGGCGTTTTACCATTCATTGCTGTTCGGTTAACTTCTGGAAAGTAACTTGTACTCTGCAGCAGTTTTTTCGCATTCCAACGTTGTGTTCGCTGGAGTTAACCAGAAAGCACGCACTTTCTGGCGTTTTCTGCAACGGTGAGTTCGTGCAAGGTATTCATTTTCTCGCGTTTACCGTCGCTCGGTTGATCGTTGCTCGACCCAATCAGTGCAAGTGACCCAACTGCCTGAAAAGACCCAATCCACTTAAATGACCCAAACGGCTCACATGAGTGAGTTGCCTCAAATGACCCAGTCGTGGTCAGTATTATGGATATTAGACATAATATCCACTGGCGTTTTAATAGAGCAGGAAATAATGATCATGATCGACGAACATCTTGTATTCATGGCGTTGACCGTCAGCATTTCTCGGATGAAACACTTTAAAAATGCATCGTTCGGACGCGTAGGAAAACAAGGAAAACGTTCCGGAGAACGAACTATTCATTAGCGTTTCCTCGGAGCAAGGAAACAATCGACGAACATCGTGTTTTCTTCTCGTTCAGTCTTAGTAATTCTGTGTGAAAACGCTTGGAAAATGTAGCGCTCGTGCGCTCAAGGAAACTACACAAAAACTTATAAGAAAATGATGTAAGCTGTTCACGAGTGTCTCTATAAAGCAGGAAAAAATAGACGAACAACAAGTCTTCATCACCTAATCAGGGTCGTTAGTAATTCTGTGATCACGAGAAAACGCTTGGCAAATGCAGCGTTCGCGCACTTGGGAAAGCTATAGAAAAAAGTTCAGGAAAATAAGCAATAAACTAGTGTTTTTGTGGAGCAGGAAAACAATCAACAAACATCATTTTTTCAAAGCATCCACTGTTGGTAATTCTGCGGTAAAACGCTTGGAAACTGAAATCCTGCTCTGGTGCGCACGGGAAAACTATAGTTAAACGTTCAAGAAATCAAGCTATACACTATAGTATTTTCGTGGAGCAGGAAAACAATCACTAACATCATGTTTTCATGGCATTCACCATTAGTTATTCTGTGGGAAGACGCTTGGGAAACGCTGCGTTTGCGCGCACGGGGAAACTATAGAAAAACATTCAGGAAAACAGACTATTTATGGGTATTTTCCTGGTGCTGGATAACATGCGATGAGCATCGTGCTTTTCTTGAGTTTTACTGAGAGTGAACAATGAAGTTGCAGTCCATTTCCGGATATAGGAATCGTACATCGTTTCCTTAATAATCGCATGTGACAGCAAATGCTCTTATTATCATACTCTTAGTTTTAGTATTTTTTCGCACATGGCTTTTCAGTTAAGCAATAAATGTCACCTATTTGAAGTATTCTCGAATTTCGGTTCTCAGTGAACTTCATTTCTATTTAAAAACTGTGTTTACCAACGAAGGTATTCTTTTTTAATTCGCTCTGCGATGAAGTTCAGCGCGGGCTTTCGGTAGCGCGAGAGAGAGAGTTGAATAACGTTTCTTCTCTATGAGAATGCAAGTAAATACGTCAAATTCGGATTGGGTTTAAATAGAATGAAGTTGAACAGAATACAACTGCAAACAAACAGCCAAATAGGTCAAAATACGACAAATGCTTCCAAATAACAGCCTTTTGCGAAGCTGAAACTTATGTTTATGGGCACGCAACAGATGAAATAGGCGGTGCCAGGTGATGGATGTGATAAAATTATTTCAGGAGTGGATAACTTGTATCGCACTCCACTTTCACTGATTTCCCTTCGTCCTTGTTGTTGTTGTTGTTTTTCTTAACTCTAAGAGATGCGTTTGCAGTGAAACATTGTTTTTTTAGAACTGAGTCTGGCAATTTCCAATTGAGTAAAAAAGGGTTCTGCTAAGAATATTGTTCAGAAGTTTAAAAAACCTAGTCTTGGTCGGGGAAAATGCAAAAAAAAATCTTGATGAAATGCATAAGGTGACAACACGGCGTTCAAGTCACTCTAAATACTAAAAAATAACTTTAATTGCCTATGACACTTATTTTGTATTATTTTACTTCAAAATGTATTGACTCTAGAACATGTTTTAGCAACATTAGAGGTGTTTTACCGTTTTCTGAATTTTTTATCAAGCTTTATAATCCGAAGATAAAATGTCTGGCCGAGCAAGAGGGGACTGGGTGCCGTTACGTCACAGTAGTAAGCATATGTTCTTATCATGCAAAGAAATGAGCTTTGTAGTTAGTATTTCCCTGGCTATTTCGGTCATAGGTTCGTGTCATTATGTCCAATAATTCCTGTTTTTCTGACGAAAGTTTCTTCTCCAATGACTCGGAGTTTAATTATATTCCGGACTATGAGGCGATTGAATCCGAAATTGCAACTCAAAACGGTGAGATGGAGGTCAAGGAGGACAACATAGAAGGGCCAAATTTAAACGAGCCATTAGCGTATCGAAAACAAAAAGAAATGGGACAGAGTATTAACAAGTCGTTTGAAATGTCTCGAATCTACGGAAAGTGGTACGTTACGTGTATTTTTTCCGACTTTAGTGACCATATACATGTTTAAGCTGGACATCGTCGTCTTCTCAAGCCGGGTTCTCAAATCTTAGGTAAGATTTAGTTTTGAAGAAAACAACTTGTAATTTGTTTGATATGGTTGAACACATACAAAAACGTATATTTTGTAATCAGCGCATCGTCTTAGATGTTTCGAGCGGGAATTTACAAACTGTAATTAGTGTTCTAGTTTAGTTTGTGAATGGATGATTAGGTGTTTTTCTGGCAATTGATGCACCGAGTCCTTGCTGAATTTTACAGAAGGCATTGTTGTCAAAAGAGCAAAGAATGTTCTCATTTTCTCAAATCGCCGGCTGTAATGGAAGATACGAGAGAGTCGATCGGTTGAGAAATCCTCCGGCTTGAAATGTACCATATTTATTTGCGAGGCTGAGCCATTTTTGCACGAAAATACACTGAGAACTAATCAAAGGTTAACAAGACTAGGGGCTCGGGTTACGGCCGAGTATTTCTTTAAAAAGTAAGATTCTTACGAGAAAATACCGTAAATGTAATGTATATTCGGCTAAGAGCCGTGCGATCATCAACTTACACAAATTACTGGTCTTACGCAAAGTTGTAGTTACCCAATCACTTTTATTTGAATGGAGCCGCTTTGTTAAGTGATAAATTCAAGAATGAGTGTTAATTTGTCATCTTCTTTGCTTTCGACCTCAAGGCCATCCTATCGTCCGGTAGTTCGGGAAATTTCGTCCGTGTGGATGTTATCATCTTTTGTCGCGTTGAGCGCGTTCAAAATCCCGCGTGTTATAAACGAATTCTCCATCATCTCATCTGGAATTTCTTCTCAAGCCCGTTTCACTTTGAATCGCTGCGCAATTCCTTCACCTTTATCCGCAGAATTTATCCGTAAAGAATGAATAAAAGTCACACGATCTGACAGAAATCAGCTGAGGCTTTAATTCCAAACGTTGCTTTTTATCGTGACTACTATGCCCGAAAAGGCGAAAACCACTTCAGAGGTGTTTGAACTAATACAGGATACTTTGAATACAGCTCGCTTTGCTGAAATTTTAAGTATATTATTCGTCTCAGTTGACAACTCTCGAGGACCTTTTTAAAATATTTCAACAAAACTTTTGGTCTCGGCTTATAGACGGGATCTGCTTAAAGGCAAATGATTGCAGTATTGAACATACGCGTGAGTTTGAAGTCGGTGTCCCCTTGTGGCTTATTTTTAATAAGAATCCAACAGCTTCTGAAAGCTTAGAGTTTAGGGTCTCGGCTAATAGCCAGGATCGGCTTAGAAATAAACAATTACGGTATTGAACATATGCGTGAATTCACCGTCAGTGTCCAGTTAGCGCACTGCGCTCACAAACTGAATCCACCTCTTTCTCCTTTTCATAGCCTCTGGCCTTTGATCGCCCTCAAAAGGAATGTCGTGGAGCGAAATATTCTTTTTCGAGTCAGGGGTATTCGAACAAACCCAAACTACACACCAAAATAGCATTTTTTTGCTTAAAGATCGTAAACAATAGATTTCACACTCACTTTGATTCTCTAATTTAATAAACTTGGTCTTACTACCTTGACGTCACGAATATTTTGGTACCAGTATTCTTTCACGCGGGAAAAGAGATACGGGAAGCCTAAGTTCGCTACAATTTCGGACATTTATCGCCTCGGAAAATATCAAAGACACATCAGAACCACTCCTAAATCTTACCAGACACCCTCTACATGCTTCTACTTTATAATTTCATGCAAAAAATAGGTGTTATAGGCACTTTAAAGGACACCACCCTCAGTATGGACCATCTCACCAGAATGGGATAAGATAGGTGAAATTAGTAAAATAATGTTATGAGCCGGAACAAAAGGCAACACTTCGCCAAATAAAATAAAAGGTGCGAAAAAGAAACGAACGGATTTTTCTATCTCTGGACTAGAACTTTCGACTAAACGGTCGAGTGCAGAACTAGTTATTCATGTTTGTTATATTCATATTACAAATAAAGTGACCTTCATTAGATCTAGAGGAAAATTAACACAAATCAAAAGTACAATGTGTCATAAAACTTACGATGTTTACTGGAAAATGGCATTTTATCCGAAAAAGTCTAGTCCATAGTGGCGAGTAAAAAGTAAACACGTAATTGAAGCTGGATAGTACAATATTTAATTGATGGAAAGTTTTTAGAAGCAAAGAAACCGACATTTACTAAGGCAAAGGACGAAGAAATTCAATGTAACTTGTTGGTCTTTTCAACCTTTGCAAAAAGAGCAACCACGAGGCAAAAACAAGATTAACAATCAAATATGATTTATGCAAATGTTTTTCGCAATTTTTACCCGGGTTAGCAAAAATTGCCTTCCAAAACTTTGCGTGAGTTGTAATTGACGGGCCGGTGGACAAAACAGGTTTGAACTTGAAAATGGTAGAAACATTTCGGCCTGACGACCTTTCTAATCCCAACCGATCATAGCGAAAACTTCCTAACGAAGGACATGAACCATTACACTGAGTAGATGAGCTCACGAGTCTTGTTAATGTCATTCTTGATGTGTGTTAAACTTGGGTTGATTCCTCCGCAACGTATCGTGTTACCCTTATTTCCTGACATGATTGGCATGAGGGATGGCATTCTGATTTGCGCAGCAACATCCCCAATGCTCTGATCAGGTTGGAACGTGATTCGTACTCTAATGCGGCAATCTAACTAGTTTGTAATACACCGAATTTTAAAAATGCGGCAATCTGATTAGCAAGTGATATATACCCTTATGAGGCAATCTGATTGGTTTGTGACACACCAAAATGCAAAATGCGACAATCTGATTGGTGCGAGTGACGTACCACTCTTTACGCTGACATAAAGTATTTGTTTTTGTTTCTTTATTATTTTTTATTAATAAATCTCAAAAGGCATAAAACTGTCTGTATAATACTCTTATCAAAGAGTTTTATCTTGGCTAGTTGCATGGAGAGTCCTTCATATTCATCGAAAAACCTTCCTTCAAAGCTAATCGAGCAATGTTATTTTTCTCAGATGAGAGATGAAATAATAGTTAACTACTTACTTCAAGGCAAGAGAAATCGGTTAAAAAAAATCGAACAAACCGCCGCAACTTCATTGTCGGTATTTTTTTTTTAATTGTGGCTGATTGACAATAGGCCTTTATAGATTATGCTAGCATAATTTTTGGCATAATTTGAGCAAACTGGCATAATTTTTGTCAACTAGCAATGCTAGCATAACTCACATACTTTGATAATTATCGGATCATTTTTGATGCTACAATTTGATTATTGGTCATCTCTTCTCCCAAGCACTTGGTGACGTTATTCGATTTTTTAAGTCTTAGTTGAAGTAGTAGCATTTGCAGCTCACTGTGAATCACTGAGCGGCGTCTGAAACGGTCTGAGCCCGGGTTTAGGGTGCACCGGTACCGGAAGTCACTTTGTACGCCATGTATATGAGCACGATCCTTCGCAGTAAAGCACTATTTGAGCAATAGTGAAAATCAGACCTGAAAAAAATTTCAGGCCTGTACGGGATTCGAACCACTGACCTCTGCGATACTAGTGCAGCGCTCTACCAATTGAGCTAACAAGCCAACTGGGAGCAGGCCATCAAATTAATTCGACATAAACCCGTAGATGATAAATCAAACAACAACAAACATATGAAACATATGTGTGAACTGCGGTTATGAGACGTATATGAGCACGATCCTTCGCAGTAAAGCACTATTTGAGCAATAGTGAAAAAGCTGCTCCCAGTTGGCTTGTTAGCTCAATTGGTAGAGCGCTGCACTGGTATCGCAGAGGTCAGTGGTTCGAATCCCGTACAGGCCTGAAATTTTTTTCAGGTCTGATTTTCACTATTGCTCAAATAGTGCTTTACTGCGAAGGATCGTGCTCATATACGTCTCATAACCGCAGTTCACACATATGTTTCATATGGTTGTTGTTGATTGTACGCCATGTTGGTCCCAGTACCTCTCATCAGGCAACTCGCAGATAAGCTACAAGAGAGTATATTCCAGTACTAGTCTGCATGTTAACATGAACCACATGTTTATTTGAATTTCATTGTGGATTTGTTGCGTTTCTTTCTTGTATACCAACGGTTTCTAATCAAAAATGTATTTTTTAGACTTATCTGCATTTCTTTCAAAGAGCATAGTTTTAAAAAAAGGGGCATAATTTGGAAAAAAGAGCATAATTTTAGCATAATTTATCCAAAAAAAAAAAAAGCAGCGCTACTAGCATAATATGCTACTTTTACTATTATAATCTATAAAGGCCTAATTATCAGCCGCCCTTACCGAAGCATTAGTTGGAGTCTCTTATTGCTAAAATCAGCAATTCCATGAAAAAAAGACTCGTTGATTCTAGGATTTTGTCCGTCTAGACTGCTTCACTTTTGAAGACTGGCAAAGGCCGACAAAATCTAAAAGGTCAGAGAGCGTTGGGTTTCTTTAATTTTGACCGCTGACGTAAATCCCATTGCGACTTCTTACGCACCGCGTAGGTTATTACGCCAGTAAACTGATAGAAAATGTGGTCATTTTTCTTTAACAATTACCTCGTTTGGACCATTTAGAATCGGTTGTTCCCGTTGGGTATATTCATGTTATATGAATAAATAAACTGACCTTCAAAAGAGAAAATGGACACAAATCGATAGAACAATGTGTGAAAAGCTTCAGTTTACCGAAAGATTCGTTATTAAGTCTTTGGTAAGTGTTAGATACTATTGCTTTATTTTCATTGTCAGGGACGTAAATTTTATCGATGGGATTGTAAACATTTTAGCGAAAGTAGCGGTAATAAAATATTTCAAGGAGGGTTAGGGGGAGTGGCTTTTGAAGTGAAGTATGATTTCTAATACAATGTCGACTTAATTATTTATGTAGCTATTTAAAACAGTCGTCGATGTATGAGTCGTATAAGTGAGGGGGGAGGGGAAGAGGGCAATCGAGAGCCGGTTAAACTATTACCTTTTGTTGTTCCAGTCCAGAAAGATCTTGAATTATCTGTCTATATAATACTTCTACCAAAGAGTTTTATCTTAGCTAGTTATATGAAGAGTCCCACTTCTTATTTATCAAAGAAGCCTTCTTTCAGATCTCATCGACCAATGTTATTTGTCTCAGATGAGATAGGAAATCATAGTTAACTGATATTTGGTAACGTTAAGGCCCATCCTTACTTATGTATTTCAAGGTGAAAATTAAATCAGCAAATTTTTGAGCCCTCTCCACCCGGTGAGAGTCGTGTAAAGTTCTACGCATTATCTAACAGTGCAAATCTAACCACCTGTTGCAATGATTTCTTGTTGAAAGGGACTTGTCCAATAATCAGTTTAAGAACTTACCCCTGGAAGTTTTGAAAAGGATTACATGGCTCAGAGAACTGTAAGTACCCGCAACAAACATAAATCTTTATATACTGCTGTAACATCCATGCGAGTAATGGGACGGACTTAGACAGTTTCGGGTAGAATTCCACTACTTGCAAATGAAAAATATAAAGTCGGTGGAGAAAAAAAAAAAAAAGTCAACGCCTGGCGAGCAAAAAAAACACCGCCGGTCAAATTCTACATACCCGCCCCCATGCCCCATCGATCCCTTTTCACAAACTCCATCTCCCCCACCAAACGAGGACGAGAAGCTGACCTTTGCCGAAAAAGCCTGCACCATAAACGTTCCCAATACGAATTGTATGCAACACGTTAGAGCGTGTTTTTTTTCTGGACTATTGAATCCCAATAATTAAATTTAGCTGAAAACAATCCATTTTATGTCAAGAAAGCTGGCACTTATCTCAGAATTCATCCAGGCGAGAGAAATCGATAAAAAGTATTATATTTCTCGTTTGATTTGTATAAAGTATATCAAAAAGGTGATTTTGACCGAGTTTTGTAGTTTCTAGAGCCGTGCCTTATTGAACGTAGACCTGCCAGAAGCGATCACTGATTGTAACCATACGCTGGATATGACTATCACTAGAAATGATAACCACACCTTCTGTTCGGTATATGTCGGCCGCGAGTTAGGGATCTCAGACAATGTGCGACAAAGAGCGCACAGCACGTTACGGCGATTTATATATGGCGAAACATCACTTGAACTCGATAAAGAACTTGTTGGAAACACTTGCACCGCTACACGGAGCTTCGGCGGCTTCCTTGATTTCATTGACAATATTTAGACTGGAATGAGACCCAAATAATTACTTTTTAGGTAAACGGAACCTCAAATAGACGACCCTATAGATTTCACAAGTTACTTTAAGAAAAAAATTAAAATCACCTGACTAAGGAATTTGACACCGTCAGGAGACAGCTATGGCGAGTCTCGACTTAAACCTATGGTTAGGGTTGGGGTTGCAGGAATCGCTTCAGTTCCATTGACCTTTTTCCAGTATTTTGACGTTAGGTTTACAGTTGGGTTAGGGTTACAGTTGGGTTAGGGTTAGGGTTAGCACAAGTCAAGTGACCAGCATTTTCATAGCCCTTCAGCACCCTGGGGCAAGTAGCCAGATGGCACTGGTCTTGCTGAGCCCAAAACATTTTGCACTAACCCGATAATTTAAAAACTGACCACCCCCCTTAACTGCACTTTGTGTTCTATTCCCAAATTGAGCCCTGCAAGGCTTTTGACAACTACCCTCCTCCTCTAAACTTTTATTCTTTAGTAAGACTCACACATAGCTAGAGACATGAAAATAGCAATAAAGTGACAAAAGGAAGATTTTATTAATGAATTCATTAATACACGATAACAGTCCGAGTTATTTCAGTCTGGTGAATGCCTTTCCCATTTTGATGGCAATCTCAGAAATAATTTAACTCGGGTGCCGCACAAATATAACTTGACAGTGACATTTTGGACCGGGCTTCCAAGATCACAGTTCTTCATTTAATTCGTGTGGGTGTTTCTCGCAGTTTTAGAGATCGCCATTTACCCAGTAACATACTCGTGTGGAAGCAGTTTGAGGTTATAGAATAGAGAATCCACACCGCCGGCAACTCCACTGTCTTTCATAATACACAGACGCCTGGTCTTTGAACTGTGGCTGATTGACACCTGTCCTTACCGAAATTTTAGTTGGAGCCTCTTGTTTGCTCAAATCAGCAATCCTACTAAAATAATATTGCTGATTCTTGGAATTTGTCCGTCGTGACTGTTTCGGTTTTTGAGACTAGTAAAGAGCTGATTCAATTTAAAAATTAGATAGCAAGACGATTCTTTTAATATCCCAGAGACACGAGCCACCTTATCCGCCGAGGGGATTATCGACGCCCAGTCTGAGCGATTCTCTCATATGCTAGGCAAAGAACATTCTAATTGTAAGGAGCGAAGAGACGGTGTGTTACTCATGCAATAAAACAAGTATGTGTCTGGGCGAAAATTGTAATACGGAGAATGATTTTAAAGTTAATATATTTAGAAAAAATTGGACACTGGTCAAGGAGGGAGGAGTGTGGGAGGGGAGGGTGGGGCAAGTTGAAAGCTCTCTCTAACAACATATTTCAAACTTTCTCACTTGATGATTCCTTGTTAACGGGGTAAGTAAAAGTGAGCAAGACTTACTGCCATGTGATCATAAGATCCCAGATGTTTTTTATCCCCCAGGAGTAGTTAACCCTTATCAGAGCTCAGTCACGACATGAAAATCTTGTCAAAATTGCTCACCTAAGATTACGCTTTAAAGAAAGTTAACAGTGTGGTTATATTAAGAGAACTGTGGTTTGGTTAGTTCAGGCTTTCTCGATTTAATTTTTGTACTAGTTGCCCTCTACGGGAGAATTAAATAGGTTTCGGGCGCGTTCATTATTGCGTGAATAGGTTTAATTCGTCTAGTTCCGTGGAGAGGTATTAGACAGATCGCCTCTCGTAAAGGGTCCAATTTTTTTTTCCTTTAACTTTTTAAATCGTGTCTATGATCTCAACAACAATCTTTTGAAGTTGTTAACTGATTCCACATACATCAGCCGGAAAAAATTGCGGAAGCTGTTGGGAGCCACACTGCAGAGTCGAGAAAATCTCTCTAAACACGATAGATACATTTGCATTTTGAATGGAATAGCACAAACACGCACCTTCAAAGCAAACGATTGTGATGTGGCACTTTCTTTCGATGTCTAATCACAACTGAAACCATACAGCTAGTTTACCCATTTTCATCTTTCGCAATTTCTTTACTCGTGAGCTTTTGTGAACGGTTTGAAATTATACGGAGAGGTCAGATGTCAAATATTTCGAGAGTAAATTAGTTAACACTGCACTGGCTTATCAATGATTTTTGTTAATTTGCACTCGGTTAAAATCGTAATCTTTGAACACACTATTCAGTTCTAGTAAAAAGGCATTTTTTTTGTCCCGTGCAGCTTTCTAATTTCGAAAACATGAACAGCACACTTATCTTTGTGCTATGTACTTTTAGGCTTCCAGGTTCAAACACCGAGACTTTCTTTTGGTAACTTTTAGAGCTCAAAATCGGGAGGACTTCTCCATTGCTGCTTCTTCCGCTTATGAAAATTTCAATTAAGGAGGTCAATATATAGTGCAACCGCCTCTGATTAAAAAGCTGAAGTACAAAAATACAGAAAACGCCTTTCATCACATTTGCTAGAAAATATGTACATGTGTTAATGAAATAGAACTTTAGCTCCAGTTCCCGAGCTCTTTTCTAAAAGGACGCAATAACATGGACTCACTCTAGGAATCATGACTACCCATTAAGGTTACTTATTACATCGCAAGCAGCGCCCGTGGGAAAGGTGAAGCGAATCCTGTGTTCTGATTGGCTGCCGGAGCGGGAAAGATCGGCCCTTCTTGCCCACTCGGGATTACCCACCTTGATCCCGCTCATGAAAGAAATAGAATAAGAACTACTTTCGTAACTCTTGGACAATTACAGCACAGAAACGCAAAAAGCGTTAGAAGATAGTCGAAACAAATAAAACAGAAACGACTCTCGTGAGTTTGTTGTACTGCAAACACAGCTGGCTTTCCTTCCCTGCACTCGAAGCAAACGGGTTATTATTAATTCTAAATAAAGCGAAATCTTTTTGCAATATGATAAATCCTTTATTAACCAAGCTTGTTCGGTCAAGATGGCTGGATATCCGGCCATCTTGACCTCACGCTTGGTTAATAACGCATATATCTTAAACTTAGTTATTTCCATTCCTTAGGTACTTTAATGGAAATAAAATCAAGGAGCTACCACTTGGAGCCTTCAATAACAACTCCAATTTGACTCACCTGTAAGTAATACATTCATAAGCTAATATTTGACAGATTGTTTAGAATATGACCTCTAAATCTCTTTATTAACAGTGCAATCTCATTAACATAGGTGTTAAGCTCCTTCTTTGATTTCTTGATTCAGAAAGAGTTTGTAAAGCTCCAATTTTTGTTAGAACATAGCTAGTAGAGCCACGCAATCAAATTCAGTATACGTAAGCGTGCTCAAAATCCCGATAGTGCACGCTGATAGCGTGAGCAAATCGCTTCGCAAGAAATTTTTTTTTCGCGCGAGCGGCTATTCTTAGCGCGGGGAAAATTAATATACATCGCGACAATAATGGACACAAACAGAGACTCGGCCTACTAGTTCCAAAACGAAGACAATTTGTCGACCTGTTCCCTTTGGCCAGAGTTCTTAAATGAGGCAGAAAAAGAGAAAAACAACGGAAAAGGAGACTCGGTATCGGCGCTGTCACGATTCGCTTCAGTTGATATTGTTGTCCGTTTTTCGCTTCGGATTGGATGCACAATTCAATCGGCTATGTTCTAAAACAATTGGTTCACGCTTTGAGCTGTGCACTATCGAGTTATGGAGCGCGTGGGAAGTTTGGAGAGCTCTCAAGAAGCTAGAGTTGCTCTCAGGTATTGCCTCCGGCAATTATTACGCTTCTTTCGTGCTCTCCAAACTTCCCGCGTGCTCCATAACTCGATAGCGCACGCTAAAGCATAAACCAATTGTTAATTAAAAGCTGAGTATTAAGGTGTTTAAGTTCAGGGGTCTCCGACAGCCATAATATGAGATTAAAAGAGAGTGGCATTGTTAGAGCGTGTGAGTTAAACAGAGGTAAGCATCTTTTTTCATCAGTTACTGGGTACTTGAATAAGATTTCTAACTATGGTAGGTGACCAATTCCGCTCTCTGAGGACATCTAATTCGTTTTCATAAGCGAACACATCTTAATGACCATTAATAACGAACTATTCTATAAAGAAAAAAGGAAAAACCATTTCAAAACCCCAATGAACGTTTACACTTAAACAACATCAAAACAACTGCGTAATTATTTATTCATTCGATTTGTCGAGCTGTGCGAGTTGTGTGTAAAAAAACATCTATTGCGCGCTACACGACACAAAATTTTAAGGGACTAATACTGACCCCATAACAGGCTAAAAACATTAACATCTAAATTTACTCAGATTATTCACCAAAAACCCGGTTCCACACTGTCATAGAAATACCATTCTCATTGTCATCAGTACCACAGGTTTCAAAAAGGTTGTTGAAGGGACGCTGTTTATTTTTTATTAATCTACCCATATCAGCCACCCAGTCAAAGGTTATAATACCAACCATAATGCCTATAAAAAACTGTTCCGGGGGACAAATTTATCTTAATCTTCAAATCACGGTTTTGTGTTTTACCAGAAATGCGATTTGAATCGTTAATTATCTAATTTAGTTTCAAAACAAGTAATAGGATCACTTTCCACGGGTTTTTTCCCTTAACGCAAGCAATCATGATAAAAATAATTGATTTTGACCTTTTTGCATGCAACGAATGCATATGCTGGACTGAAGAAAGCTGGCTATTTGAAAAAATTATCTGAGTATCGTATTGTTTTTCTAAACTTCAGCTCCATGCAGCTTCAGTTGCATTAAGGGACTTCATAAAATTTTTTAAATGATGTTACTTCAGTACCATTTTCTCAGTCCCGTAGCAGGTGGTAACTGGAGTTAGTGGTTTCTCTGTCTTCCCGTGCGAAAATAGATAGATCTCAGCCCCCTTGTCCCAGTTCCTATTTACTCTTTCAGGACAATCACTAGCCCTTTATTAACTCGTGAATTGCGCTTGCGCAAGAGCGAGTTGTAGGTATGATGTGATGAATGGCGCTCGCTCACTCGCTCGATTGGTCGATTCCTGTAAACTTTTTTCTATTTTAGGCTTTTGAACACATTTGATAGTAACTGTTTTTGGCGAGTGATAAACAAACAAAATGGTGACCTTTGTTGCTAAGAATAGTGTTGGGGTGAAAAAGAAGCCAATGATAATATTGAAAGAGTACAAAAGTATACGTTTTTCATTTGTGATTTAATTAAAGTTTGCCCAATCTCCGAATACACTTTTATCTCTTGCAGCGTATATTTCATCTATGGCGTCAATACTTCTATTTTTAAATGTATAAATCCAGGAAACTGATTATTGTGGCCAAACAAGAAAACAAAGAAAAAAAGTTAAGCAAAACGCAAAATGTAATATGGACGGGGCTTTTGAATCACCTACGTCGCTAGCCTGAGATCGACATTTACCGCCCCGCTATTTACCGTAAAGCCACCGCAACATTTTGTTAAAGACTTCTGAAACTTTATCAACCTAGATATTCTACATTTAAAACGCTGACGTTTTGTTAATTTCAACCGCGGGCTCAAACGACTAGAGTCGCTGCTCGCCGATAGTCCGATATTGAAGAGTCGCTCACGGTCAACTGCTCGTAAAGTGGCTTTTTTTAGGCTTGTTAGGTATTCCTGGAGCTGTGTCGACGTTGGAAAGTGGTTCACAAGTGGGAACTTCAGTGAAAGAAGCTCAAGCATAAGTTCAATCAATCGATATGCTCTTTCTTCAATGGTGTAACTCGCACTGTGTATACGTATGTTATTAGTGCACTGTTAAGTTTATATGTTTCCAGATACCTTGAATTAAGGATTTTTTTCTTAAAAATGCGTCCTGGAGTGAGGAACAGGAAGTTCTAAAGATAAGGATTGATATCACTCAAAATGAGAGTAACTATTAGTTCTCAAAACAAGGAATATGCACTCACAGTGAGTGACAAATACTGCCTAAAACTGATGACAGTCCTTACTTTAAGGTGACTGAAGTTTCTCGTAGTAAGACCTATTTTTTTCAAAATGAGTAAGTAAAGATCTCAAAAGAGAGCACTTCCTCCTCAAAGATTGCTAAAAATACATCATCCCTATGTCCTTGAGACAAGGATCTTAACTCCAGGTAGTGGTTCTTTCTATCAATATTTTGTGCATGTAACACAGGTTAGCCAGGCCATACTACAAACTCGATAACTTTTAATCTGACATAATAAACCCAAATTGTGCTTTCTGTTAAATTTTATCACAAGTTGACTTTGATTGGTTTCAAAAGTTAAGTCAAACCTTAAATTCTTGGAACTCTCTCAACTTTACTATTTAAGCAGAAATCTCCACAACAATAATCAGGCTCGATAGGCTGGGAAACTTATCATTCTCGAGGGAAGGAAATAAAAATTTTGGATCCACCGAATTAAAATGCATGAAAAGACCACTTATCACCATGTGTTTTGCTGTTAGAAAAGATTCGTTCCGTTTTTCAATTGCAATGGCGAAACGTACTCCTTGTGTCTGTTGTGTTTAGTTGGGCTTCTCGTTTTATTGGTAAAGATCACTTGCAGTTAGTTGACATTTTCTCAATGTCAGATACTCTAGAATAAGTGCACCAGACCAAAATGTATCAAGGGTGTAGATATTTTGCAAGGTTCAAGGGATGCTCAGTCAGACATCTTTAGCACAAAGAAAAAGATGAAAAACACAACTTCATTTTTTTTCCAGATGGACCAACAAACATAACGAAAGCGAAACAAAACGAAACAAAAAAAAAACAACAACAACAAAAACAAAAACAAAAACAAAAAACGAAAACAAAAACAAAAATTAAAACGCAAAAAGGAAACAAAATGTTGAATGCGCACCTAAATTACTATTCTTGCTATTGGGACTTGGGTTCCAATTGGTACCTCAGGCTACTGTAGCTAATTAACGACGTAAGTTATCCCCTCAAATTTTTCACTCCCACACTTTTGTAATATTTAGTCTATGAAACTTCAGATGCAAAATTTTCACCTTGCGTATCGGCTGACAACGCGTCAGTTAATCATTCATCCGCAACAGCCTCTAAACTTTGCCTCGCTCCCAACGTGCCACATGATGAAGAATCTGGAAACAAATTTGGGATTATTTTCTATTTTGAAAGAAGTATTATACGAAACACTTTAAATGTGTTTAAAATGTTAGGAGTTTACTAATTTGCTACATTTTTGTTCATTAAGAGAATTCGCAACATTCTTAAAATCCTTTGACACATACCCAGTTTAAGTTATCCAGCTCAATTTTTACAAAAAATGGTGAAAAGGACTCAGTGACATCGACTAACTCTTGGAATCAAGGAGAGATCTTTAATTAAGCTATCTCCATTTCTTAGGTCCTTGAATAATATCCAAATTAAGGAGCTACCGTTTGGAGTCTTCACTTACAACTCCAAGTTGTATCATCTGTAAGTAACACATTCATAAGTTAACATTTAATGAATTGTCCGAGCTCCAGCTCTTTGCAGCTCTAGCTGCATTCAGGGACTTCATCAAAGTTTTTAAATGATGTTTAGATGTAGTACAGAACACAGTTCCGCGCCAGGAGCTATC
This sequence comes from Stylophora pistillata, assembly GCF_964205215.1. NCBI lineage: Eukaryota > Metazoa > Cnidaria > Anthozoa > Scleractinia > Pocilloporidae > Stylophora > Stylophora pistillata. The sequence goes on from NC_142519.1 coordinate 53,193,123, forward strand.
TGATTTATTAGATTTGCCGACAGGCAGGGACACCACAACAGCTTTACATCAATTACTGCGGGCCCAGTAACCCACCCATCCCACCCCAGGGGAGGACATCCATCACACAGTAATCTCGTGCGTGGGAAATTAACGTCTCCTACCCCTAACCTTGCAGCAGACCGGACCTCCATTTATTCGTCCCTATCCGAGAAGACTAGAATATCTAACCATTTCCTGATCTTATAAAAAGGTGGCATATTCTTCTCAATCATTTTAAGACCTTGAGTGTTGGTCAGGCCGGGGCTCGGACCCTCGACCTCCCGCACAACAGTCCAGCGCTCTATCCATTGAGCTAGTTCCTCGTTTCGCTCTTTCCTGAGCAGAATTAGACATATCTCTACCCTCTCGCACCAGTGCCCATTTACTCTCCTAGGACACCCCATAGCCCTTAAGTAATATCAACGTGGCACAGAAACCGATTACAATGCAAAAAGGATTTTTGATTTGAACCATTAGAGCTAGTAAAAATCAAGCCCTATACATACCTTGTTCACAACATCCCAACTTCAATCGTCTTACCTCATTATCAGCCAGACTGGTAAAACTTTTCACAAACGAACGAGAACACAAGCAAGCTGCAAAAAGTCAAAACATTTATGCTGATGTGAATATTCACATAACTTATGTGAATATTCATAAAACGTATGCCTTGACTGCCTCCGTAACTAAGGTATATATGTGGAAAAACTGAACGGGTGAGCAATTACAATAACTAATTAGCCTGGCTAAAATTAACTGAACAACTGAAAAACTAAATTACGCGTCAAGTTAACTGAACGTTTACCGTGACAATCACTACGATAAATGCGATGAAGAAACTTAAAAAGAGTGCGCACGCAACATTAGACATGATGTTATACACAATTAAGATTGAAAATTAATTTGCGGAGAGAAAAATTCAACGATTATTTGGCGTCAAGTCCTAAAATTAAGATTGTTAATGGCAAAGGGCTTTTCTTGCCATTATTAGTCGCAAAGAGTGTTCCACTACAATTAATAATCATGGAAAGTACGGCTATTAATCGTGACTGAGTCACTAATAGTCGTGTTTGACGAGCTTTAGACTTCTTAATCGTGCATTGTATGGTCAATAACCGCATCTGACAGCGAATGTTTTTCTTAATCCTACTCCTCTCCAAAGAAATTTTAAGCAGAAATTTTTCTGGACGGCCGCCATTACGATCAAGAATTCAGAATTTAGTATTTGTTCGCAAATGGCTTTTTAGGTAAATGTCACATATTTAAAGTCTTCTCGGGTTTAGTTCTCATTGAATTTCATTTCTATTTAAAAACTGTGTTTACCAACGACGTTTTTCTTTTCTTTCGCTTTTCGAACAGGTTAAGCGCGGGCTTTTGGTATCGAGAGAGAGTTGACTAAAGTTTCTTCTCTATGAGAATACAAGTAAATAAGTTAAATTCGGATAGGGTTTAAACAGAATGAAGTTTAACCGAATATAATTGCAAACAAACCGCTAAATAGGTCAAATTACGACAAATGCTTATTATGAGCAACCGACAGATGAAACGGGCGGAGGTGATAGATGTAATAAGATCATTTCAGGCGTGGACAACTCGCATCGCACTCCTCTAGTCCCGGCTTTACTCAATTTAAAATTTTCGTCCTCATTCCTAAAAAAGAAGAATGTTTCACTAATTTATTTTTTCCCGTTTCTTTCTTTCCTTTTTTCTCTTTTTTTGAACAAACGTAATTCCAAAAGAGATGAGTTTGCAGTGAAACAATGCTTTCTCTTTAGGGTTTAGTGTAGTAAATTCCAATTGAGAAAAGCAGGGTTTTGTCTAGAATATCGCTCAGAAGTTTGAATAACCTAGGCTTGGTGGGGGAAAATGCTAAGGAAAAAATTTTAAACAGATGCATAAGGTGACAACATGGTGCACAAATCATCCTAAATACTGAAAAAATAACTTAAAGGACACCACCCTCATTATGGACCACCTCCCTGTGTGAATTCCAGAGAATCACAGGGTAGCGTCGCTTAGCAGTGGAAGGATAGCCAGTACATAGAACCCCAAAACGAACGCACAAGCACCACGTGTAACAATCCCAGGTGTTATAATTTTATGTGATACAAAATGGAACCTAGCCAGGTAGCGATAAAAAAGGTAGTTGCTGAATACTTGGTGTGATTGCGATAGCAAATGTGGTAGAATTATGTGTGTGTGGTTCGAACTAGAAGGTAACAGAAAATGAAACGAAGCTAATTAATTGACTTACAAACGATGACACAGCACAATGACCTATTCTTGAAATCAACTGAACTAATAACGAAGGAAACGATAAACTAAATCGAGCATAAACAATATAGGTAACTTACTTTGGTAGAGCTCCTAGCGTATTTGAAAAGCGCGGGTAGCGGAGTAGACAAAACAATTTTACACTGAGTAGCGGAGCGCACGACCTCTTGACAGCGATCAAAACATGGTTCTCTCTTTGTCGCAAGCCCGTAATATGAGCGAATGACTGACATTAATTGCGTAACATTTTCACACCAATTACAGTAATCGACAAAAATAATCCGTGACGTAGATAAACATTAACTAAGCATAGACAATAGGCGGTTAAGCAATAATCTAAAGTACAAATAAAATAAATAGCGTTTCAAAGCTAACACCCCGGAATAGGCCAAGATAGATGAAATGAGTAGAATAATGTTATGGGCCGGAAGAAAAGCTAACACTTCGCCACATGAAATAAAAGGTGCAAAAAAGCAAACGAATCTTCGTATCTCTTGACTAGGACTTTGGACCGCTAGAGACCCATAGAACCTAAACAGTCGAGTGTACATCGCAAAAAAAAAACAAAAAAAAACAAAAAAGATACATAAATGATTATATTAAAGAATAATAACCACCATTTTTATTGTAGCGTATTTAGGACCGTGTAATAATCCGAAAGTCTTCAGCAAGTTTTGACGGTTTTCTCCGGACTTTCGTCTGAGATCTTGATTTGCATATTTCGTTTACAGTTGTATTGTACCGCACAAAAGAAGTGAATTTGTACATTTCCCAAAACATTGAGAAATAAGAGTCATGTTCTTCATGCTCTGGGTTTCAATTCCTAGAGCCTTTGCAGCCAAGGTATAGAAGCAATCCCAGTGCCCAGGCGGATTGAATATCACTTCAAACCCTAAATTATCTAGTTTCTTTTCCATATCTAGCATCGCAGGTTTCGAAAAACATCCAACAAATCGAAACAAAGATTACTTAGACAGTGACAGGCTGTCAAAAATCCTTCCCCTACGAAATTTATAACGCACTGAAACATGCGCAAGTAAAAAATGACAATGTGAGAAAGCGCCAAAGAGAGGAAACGCGCAAGTTAACTTCCGGATATTTCTGACCACAAGGTACAAGTAAAAATAAGATAAAAAATAAAGTAAATGAATAGATAATAAATGGCGCTTACTCTTTTTGAACCTTTGACATTTCAATCTTGGTTTTCGACAAAAACTTAAAGTCAATTTTGGAAGCCGCAACCTTGATGTCTATTTTAACGCGAGTTAACTCTACTTAAACGAATTAAAAAGGTCTGTAGTTTGTCGGATTTTGACGAAAATTGGTCAGAATACTCGTCGAAATATTTTCTTTTGTCCAACTTCACAATACACCGATTTCCTCTGGAACCAGTAGGAATATTGAAAAAGCTTTACATCTTTTCTGGCCTTCCATCTGCTGAATTATATTGTCCAGCTTTTTTGGATGTCCGCGGTAACGCGAAGGCTGGTAGTTCAGTTAAACAAACGCCGTCAGTTTTATCAGACTTGCACGTGCCGAACCAAAACAAAACCTATCAGAACTTTTGCTACTTGCAAAACTCTACACGCTATATGTGCTAGTTTTTAAAGCGCGTTCAGAATTTCCTCTTACTGTAATATAAGAGTTTGTTTTTCGCTCATTTTCCTGTTTATATGAAGAATATGTTTTCACTCCGGTCCTCTTCCTATGATCTTCGTGGTAACTAAATTCTTTCCCCCAGTAAACCTGATAAAACTACCTTTGGCCTTAACTCCTTTTGTTACTTCTCAGTTAAGCAGTGGAATGCACAGCCAGACTTTTAATATTTCGTACTAGTTTCTCTGCAGACTTTAAAACAAAATACGGGATATTACCTTCATGCGGATTCTTTTTTTGCTTGACATACTTAAACTTAAGATTGAGAATTTGTAACTAATATTTTCTTTTCTCTACTTTGTGTGTTTAATATTATTATTATTTTTATCGCAGTACTGAACTTCTAGTGCTGAGCTTACTAAAAAGAGAAAAAAACATAGGGCGTAACAACGTAACCTATGTTCCCACCAGGATTAGAACTTTCTATAATATACAACGAGCAAAAATGGTGGGAAAGTAATAACACTAATTAAGATAGCTCGTGTTCCTTTAAAAACCTTATTTAAAAACTACGTATTAACATTTGCTAGAAAGACTGACCACTGGTCACCATCAATTTCGCTAACTATTTACAATCTATCTTGAGGTCAGTTAAACAGCAGCCTTGAATATCCGGGCGATGTGGAGCGTACTTGAAATGACCGCTCCCTACATTAGCCTTAAGATTTCTCTGCATCTAGAACCTAGGAGCATCCTAAGGGATCTTTCCATGTCCACACTCCAGCCTCCCAACACATCTATGATCCCGTTGTATCGGTTGATCTTATAACCCCTGTACTGTGCTTTACACACCATTGCCGAGATGTCATAAGATATGACAACACCGGCAATGCAAGCTGGTTAGTGGCCATGACTCTGTACTTACAATACAATAGCCCTTCGTTAGCCCTTCGTCGGAGCGAAGGGCTAACGCTCGAAACGTCAGCTTTTATAATCGTAACGGTGGCCAATTTACCATTTCAACTTTGCTGATATGTTCAAATTATTAGGCTCGGACATAGCCCATCCCCCTGTGGAAGGCCTCTGTTGAACCGTATGGGTGGTGACAGCTCGTTTCCCTTCACGGTGTGTGCCGCAATCTTTGTGTTCCAGCTATCGCACAGCTTACTGACAACCTCAAAAATCCATTTCGGAAACTTGTGGAGCCACATGATCTTCCTCAACCAATCATGGTCAACACAGTCATATGCCTTGCGCACATCTATCCATGCGACACTGAGGTTACGCTTGTTTTCATGACAGTCCAACGTAACCATACGATCTATCATAAGATTATCAGTAGTTCCACTACATTCCGCTTTCTCTCCTCTCTGGCTCTTTTCCATTAGTTCATCCTTGTCCACGTGTTCATCCATAGGACCCAAGGCACATGAGGTGAACCAATTGTATGATGTACTGATGCACGTGATAGAGAGCTGATTTTCACTTGTGAACTCGGCTAGCTTCGGTAACTGACTGGTCTTTCTCTCTGTAAACCATTCAGGGTATGTTGTTGAGGTTTCTGCAACTGCTTTAAATGCAGATACCATGCCTTCGTGTAGTGAGTATGTGCTTTTCCACCAATAGTTTACTACCCTATCCGGGCCTGGTGCATGCCAATTCTTATTTTTCAATATGATCTTAAAAGATTCCATTTTCGTTGGGCCCCAAACCTCTTCTGATAGACGGGGCACGCGTTCACTAAATGCAATCTCCACTTCCTCAAGGTACTCAGCAATTTCATCTCCAGACCCATTCTCTTCCCAAAACGTTCTCCAAAACTCCTCGGCCTCAGTAATGTCACTAAACACGCCCTTATTTACTCTATCCTGGTCTTCACATTCCTTCTTGTATTTTGGTCGAGCATTGCCTGGATCTTCCGCTGCCATCTTCGTGATAGTTGTATGTACGCGGCCAGGCACTCTTCTGTAAACTTGCGGTTTAGTTCTTTGGGTTTCTCTTACCTTTACCTTCTACTAAAACTAGCCTTTAGTTTTTGAAGCACTGATTTCTGCCTAGCTATCGATATGGCTCACAAGGGATGATGCTCTCAACAAACCACATTCTTTTTGCAAAAGAGCGCGGTTTTTCTTTTCCTTTTTGTTCAACTTCCAGTTTTTCTTTAGCCTCTCCAACTCAGCTGTTGCTTTAGAAGTACTTCTTCTCCCATCTCCAACACTCTCTATATAAGTTCTTTTCTAGTTCTCACTCGGCTACCCCGAATTTACTTTGTCGCTTTGTCCTTTGGGTTCTTTTTCCATCCTTTCAACACGAAAAATGCCGCTACTACAGAGTACAGAATACATTTAGCAAGCTATATGTACATGAATGGACTTTCCGTAGGTGTCGCTTTTTCCCTCTCCATTAGCACAGTGATCACATAATTGATGGACTTTTAGTCGCTTTCAGTTGGCTTTTGTTTCATGCACGTATCTATGGTCCGCTTTGAATATTCACCCTCACGCGTGTTTACTAACGCGAGTAACAGTGACGATTGTTCCAACAGCTCCCATTGGAAATCATTCAAGGTGTTTATCATCTCTTCAGACTGATCTTGTGTATGCAAATAGTCCCTTTTACAGCTGTGTGCTTGGTTGCAAAGCCTTTGAACAGTAGTGAGGCTAGAGGTGACCTTGTGATACAAACTTTGCTGCTTTTCAAATGTAAATCAGTTTGTTATAATGCTAACTAGATACTGGTCTCTATCACAACAAGGTCACCTTTAGCCTCACTCTGAATCAAAGGCTTGGCAGCTAAGTACACAACTGTAAAACGGCCTATTTACAGGCTCTTCTCGTCACGGCTCGCTAACTTTAGTCCTGTTTTCTAGCAAATTAGCATTTCGTATCTCAGCAGTGATATCATCATGATTCAAATCTTCCAATAAACTCGGTTTACTTTGCGCTGGCTCGCCTCGTACGATCACTGCACGCACCGTATCTACAACACTACCGACAAACTTCTCGAGTCTGGCGGCCTGATCCCTTAAGTTCTGTTTGGTCAAAGCCAAATTACCATATCCCTTCTCTATCGACTGAGCTCGCATCGCTTGCATATAACCCATCTTTCTTCCACTTTCCAACCGTGGTGGGTTGTCCGACTTCACCAATTCCAAGGCCATCTTTTAACACTCCAGCAAATCTCTGTTCATCTGCTCACTTCACCGCAACCTTCCGCTTGCCTGGTGATATAGTCGTCCTTCTACCATAATAAATCAACTCACAAATCCAACAAAATTAAATGTAGCTGAAAATTCCAATTCAGAGACACTTCACAGTCTAGCAAAACTGCTCGACACACAGCAAAGTGTCCTAATCACTTCTCGCAATAGGCTTTGGCGCTCTGAACTTGGCTTACTTTCGATAGGCGCGGACTTTAATTTAACGGATAAACTTAAACCACGTCTGCAATACTTGCCACCATTATTATTATTATTATTATTATTATTATTAATGTTGTTATTATCATCATTATGTTTTAGCTCGCTAGCTACTCTAAGTTTATGTATACATGTATTAGGGTTTCTTCTATACAAGCGCAACATGGGACGATGTTTCAGTGCGCTCTATCTTGTTGACAGTAACCCTTAATCAGCATTCCGGCGAGAAAATCTACCTGATTCTCAGAATTAGTTCGTCTTGACCATTTCACTTTAATTTTGAAGACTAGCAAAGGCTGAGAAAGTTTTAAAAGTTAGAGGGCATAAAGTTTCACCGCTGACGTAAACCCCATTACGACTTTTTTCTTTCCGCGTTGGTTTTTACGCCAGTGGACCGATCAATAGAAAGTGCGGTCTTTTGCTTTAATATTGAACTCCCTTGGACCACTCAGAAGTACAACGTTTAATTCATGGAGAACTTTCAGAAGCAAAGAAACGGATATTTACTCAGGCAGTCGACGCAGAAATTCGAAATAGCTTAGTGGTCTTTTCAACCTTTGCAAAAAGAGCAACAAGGAGACAAAAACAAGATTAACAATCGAATATCATTGACGCAAAGGACCGGTTTACAAAACATGTTTTAACTTGCTAATGGTAGGAAAATTTCGGCCAGACGACCTTTCTAATCCCGACCAATCATAGCGAAAAAAGTCCTCACGAAGGACATGAACTATTACACTAGCTAGATGAGCTCACGATTCTCGTTAATTTTAATCTTGACGTGTGTCAAAGTTGGGTTGATTCCTTCGCAACTTATTGTGGTACCCTAATTTCCTTACATGATTGGCATGAGGGACAGTATTCTAATTTGTGCAAGCATACCCCAGTTCTCTGATCTGCTTGGGACTTGATTCATACTCTAATGCGACAATCTGACTGGTTTGTGATACACCAAAAATGCGGCAATCTGATTGGCACGTGATACATACCCTTATGAGACAATCTGATTGGTTTGTGATACATCAGTATGAGTGGCATACCATCCTTAACGCTGACATAGAGTTTTGTTTTTTTTTTTGATAACTGAAAAATCATAAAAGTTAAAATTTTCACCGATTTAGAGAAATCGTAAATTATCTTTCTATGTAATACTTTTACCAAAGAGTTTTATCATGGCTACTTGTTTGGAGAGTCCTTCATATTAATCGAAAACCCTTCCTTCAAAGCTAATCGAGCAATGTTATTTGTCTCAGATGAGATAGGAAATCATAGTTAACTGATATTTTGTAACGTTAAGGCCCATCCTTACCATTTATTTTGAAGTGAAAATTAAATCAGCAACTTTTTTAGCCCTCTCCACCCGGTGAGGGTCATGTAAAGTTCTCAGCACTATTTAACAATGTAAATCTAACTACCTGATGGAATTATTTCTTGTTGATAGGGACTTGTCCTATAATCCGTTCACCTTACCCCTGTTAGTTTTGAGAAGGATTGCATGGCTCAAAGAACTGTAAGTACCAACCAAGGTAAATCTTTATTTACTGCTGTTACATCCAGGTGAGTAATGGGAGGGACTGAGGTGGTTTCGGGCAGAATTTCACTACTTGCGAATGAAAAATATAAAGTCGGGGGAGAAAAAAAGTCAACACACGGCGAGCGATAAAACACCGCCGGTCTAGCTCTACATCCTCGCCCCAAAGCCCCCAGTCCCTTTTCACAAACCCTATCTCCCCACCAAACGAAGACGAGAAAGTCTGCACCATAAACGTTTGCAGTACGAACTCTATTTAACAGTTTAGAGCCTGGTTGTTCTGGATTGTTGAATCCCAATGGTTAAATTTTCCGGAAAACAATCCACTTTTTGTCAAGAAAGTTGGCACTTATTTCAGGTTTCATCAAGGCGAGAGAAACCGATAAAAAAGTGTCGTATTTCTCGTTTGGTGTGTAAAAAGTACATCAAAAAGGTGATTTTCACCGAGCTTTGTAATTTCTAGAGCTATGTCTTATTGAACGTAGACCTGCCAGAGGCGATCACTGATTGTAACCGTACACTGGATATCACTATCACAAGAAATGATAACCACACCGTCTGTTCAGTATATGTCGACCGCGATATAGGGATCTCAGACAATATATGAAAAAGAGCGCACAGCACGTTACGGCGATTTATGGCGAAACATCACTTGAACTCGATAACGAACTTGTTGGAAACACTTACACTGCTACGCAGAGCTTCGACGGCTTTCTTGATTTTATTGAAAATATTTAGACTGGAACAAGACCCAAATAATTGTTTTTTTAAGGTAAATGGAACCTCAAATAGACGACCTTATGTAATTCATAAGTTACTTTAATACATGATAACAGTCCGACTCGTTTCAGTCTAGTGAATTCCTTTTCCCTCTTGATCCCCATCTCAGAAATAATTTAGCTCGGGTGCCGTATGAATGTAGCCTGACAGTGACATTCATTGAAATCTTAGAACGGCCCTCCAAGATCAGCGTTTATCATTTAATTACATTTCTGCGAGTGTTTCTCGCACTTTCAGCGGTGGTCCTTTATCCAGCAACAAATTCGTTGGGAAGCGCTTTGAAGTTATAAAATAGAGAATCCAAACCGCCGGCAACTCCATTGTCCTTTCTAATACGCTGACGCGTGGTTTTTAAACTGTGGCTGATTGACACCTGTCCTTACCGAAATACTAGTTGGAGCCTTTTGGTTTCTCAAATCAGCAATCCTACAAAAACAATATTGCTGATTCTTGGAATTTTTCCGTCATGACTGTTTCGGTTTTGGAGACTAGCAAATAGCTGAGTAAGATTAGAAAAGTTAGATAGCATGACGTTTCTTTTGAAATCCCAGAGACACGTGCCACTTTATTCGCTGAGGAGATGATATACACCCTGTCTGAGCGATTCTCTCATATGCTAGGCAGAGAACATTCCATTTTTAGGGAATGAAAAGACGGTCACTCAATGAAATAAGTATGTGTTTGGGTGAAAATTGTAATACTGAGAATGATTTTAAAGTTAGTATATTTAGAAACATTTGGAGACTGGCCTCGCAGTCTGTAGATCCAAAGAGTCTTCGAGATCCAGAACCGATGAGCAGTAAAAATAGTGAGATCTGAAAGACCTTAATTGAAGCTATTTGACGGTCACTGATAGGCTCGGATGAATTATACCAGCATAAGTTTGTGTATAATGCTGTTGCCAGAAGATCGAGTATGATTCCGGCATAATTACTTATGCGTAAATGCGTCAAACTGCGTTGCAAAAATCTTGAATTATCTGTAAATGTAATAATCCTATCAGGGATTTATATCTTAAGAAGTTGCATGGCTTCTGTCAAACCAAATCAACTAGTTCTGTTTAACGTACTTCCTCGAATTAACGCCTGGGCACTTCTTTAAAATCTCGGTCAATAAAAATGCAAAAACAGAATTCGGCCAATATCCAGCCCTCTTGACCTCACGCTTGGTTAATAACGCATATATCTTAAAATTAGTTATTTCCATTTCTTAGGTACTTTAATGGAAATAAAATCAAGGAGCTACCACCTGGAGTCTTCAATAACAACTCCGAGTTGACTCACCTGTAAGTAATACATTCATAAGTTAATGTTTGATGGATTGTCTAGAATATGACCTAAAAATCTCTCCATTAACATTGCAATCTCATTAACATTGATGTTAAGCTCCTTTTTTGGTTTCTTGCATCAGAAAGAGTTTGTAAAGCTACAGTTTTTGTTAAAAGCTGGGTCTTAAAGTATTTAAGTTCAAGGGTCTCCGATAGCCTTAATATGCGATTAAAAGAGAGTGGCATGACTGTTAGAGCGTGTGAGTTAAACAGAGGCAAGTGTCTTTTCTCATCAGTTTCTGGATACTTAAATAAGATTTCTAACCATGATAGGTGACGAATTCCGCTCTTTGAGGACATCTATTTCCTTTTCATAAGGGAACACATCTTGATGACCATTGACAACGAATTATTCTAGAAAAAAAAAGAAAAATAATTTCAAAACCCCAATGAACGTTTACGCAAAACATCAAAAAAACTGCGTAACGATTTATTCATTCGATTTTTGGAGCTGTAAGAGTTTTGCGTGAAAAAACATCCATTGCGTGCTCCACGACACAAAATTTTAAGGGACTAATACTGATACCATCACAGGCTTAAAACATCTGTATTGACTCAAATCTTTTACCAACAATGCGATTCCAAATTCTGATTCAAATACCATTCTCATTGTCATCAGTACCACACCTTTCAAAAAAGTTGTTGAAGGGACATTAATTACTTTTATTAATCTAATTTATTCAACCCGTGTCATCACCTGATCAAAAGTTATAATATCACTACGATACCTCTAAAAAACTGTTCTGAAGGCCAAATTTACCTTAATCTTCAAATCACGGCTCTGTATTTACCAGAACTGCGATTTCAATCGTAACTAACTTATCTCATTTAGTTTCAAAACAAGTCATAGGAACACTTTCCATGTGGTTTTTCCCTCGACGCGAGCAATCATGATAAAAATAATTGAATGATTTGGACTTTTTGCATACAATGAATGCATATGCTGAACTGAAAAAAGTTGGCTATTTGAAAAATTGATCTAAGTAATTTTTTTGCCAAACTCCAGTTCCATGCAGCCTCAGCTGCATTAAGGGACTTTATAAAAATTTTGAAATGATGTTATTTCAGTGCTCTCTTCTCAGTCCCGTAACAGGCTAGGCGGTAACTGTAGTTACTGGTTTCTCTCTTTTCCCGTGCGAAAATAGATCAATCTCTGTCCCCTCGTCCCAGTTCCTATATACTCTTTTAGAACGCTCACTAGCACATTATATTATTGATATCTGTGGCTCGGAGACTGAGAACGATAAGGCAATAATTCATGACTCGAACCATTAAAGCTAATACAAATCAAGCCTTAGATATAACAGGTTACAACATTACGTGTCCATTCGCCTTACTTCATCATCAGCAAGACTGGTTAGACTTTTCAAAAAAAATGGATTGAACACAAAGGACCTGCAAGAATCAAAACATTTATGCTGTTATGAATAGTCACATAAATATTAGTAATCGTTGTGCACTTACAGATTAGGTCTCTGTTAAATTTTATCACAAGATGACTTTGAGTGGTTTAAAAACTTTAGTCAAATCTTAAATTCTTGGCACTCTCTCAACTTTACTATTTAAGCAGAGATCTCCACAACAATAATCAGGCTCGATAGGCTGGGGAACTTATCATTCTCGAGGGCAGGAAATAAAAACTTTGGATCCACCGAATTAAAATGCACGCAGTTAAAAGACCACATATTAACATGTGTTTCGTGGGAAGAAATGATTCGCTGCGCTTTTCAATGGCGAAATGTACTGCTTATGTATGTTTTACGTAGTTGGGCTTCTCGTTTTAGTGGTAAAGACCACTTGCAGTTAGTTGGCATTTTCTCAATGTCAAATACTCTAGAATAAGTGTACCAGACCAAAATGTATTAGGGGTGCAGATGTTTTGCAAGGTTCAAGGAATGCTCAGTCAGACATCTTTCACCGAAGAAAAGATAGCCATTCAAGGTGGAAAAAAAAATATAACAAAAGAGAAACAAAAACAAGAACAAAACAAAACAAAACAAAACGCAAAACAAAACAAAACAAAATGTTGAATGCGCACCTGAATTATTATTCTTGCTATTGGGATTTGGGTTCCAATCAGTAACTCAGCCTACTGTAGCTATTTAACGACGTATGTTATCCCCTAAAATATTTCGCTAAAATTTCCATACGCACTCAGAAAGTTAAGACAAAATGCCTGATGACTGATTTGCGAGACTATTCAGCCTGAGTAGTCTGTAAGTTATTAACTTTACATTAACTATTTCAGAACTATACCGAAACACATGTCCTTTCGCGAGTAATGTATCCCACAAATTTGTAATATTTGGTCTATGAAAATACTGATACAAATAAGGTTTAAACAGAATAAAGTTTCACCGAATACAATTGCAAACAAACAGCTAAATAGGTCAAATTACGACCAATGCTTCCCAATAACAGCCTTTTGCGAAGCTGAAACGTATGTTTGTGAGCAAGTGACAGATGAAACGGATGTGGTGATGGATGTAATAAAATTTTTTCAGGCATGGATATTATGCATCGGACCCCTCTAGTCCGTCTTTAATCAATTGGAAGTTTCCATACTCAATCCTAAAAAGGAAGAACGTCTCCCTGATTTCCCCCTTTCTTTTTAACAAAGTCACGTTATTCCAAAAGAGTTAAGTTTGCAGTGAGACAACGTTTTTTTTAGGATTGAGTTTAGCAATTTCCAATGAAGTAAAGCAGGGTTCTGTCTGGAATATCGTTCAGAAGTTTGAAAAACCTAAACTTGCTCGGGGAAAATATTAAGAACAAAATCTTGATCAGATGCACTGAATGTGACAACTAATTTGCTTCATTTTTGTCCATTGAGAGAATTTGCAACACTCTACAAATGGTACTTTGACACATACCCAGTTTAAGTTATCGAACTTAATTTTTACAAAAAATGGTGAAAAGGACTCAATGACATCGACTAACTCTTGGAATGGAGGAGAGATCTGATAATAGGCTATCTCCATTTCTTAGGTCCTTGAATGATAACCAAATTAAGGAGCTACCACCTAGAGTCTTCAATTACAACTCCAAGTTGTATCACCTGTAAGTAACACATTCATAAGTTAATATTTCGTGGATTGTCCGAGCTCCAGCTCTATGCAGCTCTAGCCGCATTAAGGGACTTCAGTTAATGTTTAAATGATGTTTAGATGTAGTACAGTACTCAGTTCCGCGCCAGGATATATCTGTTTCGCTGGTTCAATTCGCTTCGCTCTTTTCCTGTGCAGAATTAGACATATCTCTGCCCTCTTGCACCAGTGCCTATTTACTCTCCTAGGACACCCCATAGCCCTTAAGCAATATCAACGTGGCACAGAAACCGATGACAATACAAAAATGATTCCTGATTTGAACCATTAGAGCCAATGAAAATCAAGCCCTATGCATAACTTGTTCACGACATCACATCTTCAATCGTCTTACTTCATTATCAGCCAGACTGGTAAAGCTTTCCACAAACGAACGACAGAACACAAGCAAGCTGCAAGAGTCAAAACAGTGATTCTGATGTGAATATTCACATAACTATTAATAATCATTATGCACTTATTAATTGGGTCTTTACTCCATGACTAAACTAGAGCACCTTTTCATTTCATTAAAAGCTGACTCTGATTGGTTTAAAATCCTAAGTCAGAAGTCTTAAGAGTCCTAAGTCAAATCTTTGCCCACCACTTGCCTGCCTTTTCGCTATTTGCAAAGCTCGAACGCAAATTTCTTCCAGCTAAAATTTATCTCGTTATCACTGGCGAACAAAACGAGGCTAGAGATGGTTTGCGAGTAAAGAAACCATAGCACCCTCTCAACTTTATTATTTAATCAGATATCTTTACATCAATAACCGGGCTTGATGGGTTAGGGGACGTCTCATTCTCAAGAGCAGGGAATAAAAAGTTTGGATCTACCAAAGTAAAATGCAGGCAGTTAAAACGATACCTATCGCTATGCATTTCGTGGTATGAAATGACTCAATGTGCTTTTCAGTGGCGAAAAATACTGCTTGATATTTAAAGTGCCCCTGAGATCAAAATTTTAGTACATAATTTTTTTTTCATTTCTGTGTTCAGTGTGTCTCGCATACTCTGCCAAATTTCTGTCTAGACCGAGCCCCAGAACTATCTTTTTTCGGGCCGTTAAATTCACGATTTCGCGTCCGCCATTATTTCACCAAGTTCCGGAAGTTCATTGCAGGACTCAGAGGAGGTGACGTCAAAGGTTCAACGCGAAAATCTCACATGGAAAAATGTCAAGCAAACACAACAGAGTGCTTTACTCCATTCTTACAAAAACTAAAACAAAGATGACGAGGCATCGATGCGTAGTTCAAAGCTGAAGTGCGAAATTTGCAAGAGGGTATCGCGCTTCATACATTCCTCATACAACACACCCAGTCGGCATATTTCGGACAGTATCGACGACAACCTTCCCAAATAAGTGAAAATGTGTGAAATGCAGACTTTCGTGTTATCGATTTGACGTCACATTACCCGCTAGAGCCATTCCTCTTTAAACTCGGTCGTGGAACAAGATGGTGGCCGATTTTCCGTATTTTGACTGGGCACAGAAAATTAAAGATTTGAGCAAATTAAAAATTTTTTGCACAGCAATACTCAAAAAAAAAAAAACAAAACTTATTTCGTTAAGCGAAAAAACAAATTTGTGTTTAGGTGCACTTTAACATTTAATTTCTAAAAATAAAGTTTTGTTCGAACCTCATTTTCAAGTGCTCTGAGGAGAGGTATAAGACAGGTCATCTGTCATAATGTTGAGATCCTTTAGCAGACAATAAAGAGAGGGGTCAAAAAGTTTTCCTTTAACTTCTAAATCCTGTCCATAATCTCAACAATAATCTTTTCGAGCTTTTAACTGATTCCATATACATAACCCAGGAAAAATTATGGAAGCTGTTCGGAGCCACAAGGATTTACAGAATCGAAAAAACCTCTGTCGACAGGGTAGATACATCTGCATTTTAAATAAGATAGCACACACACCTTAGAAGTGCTATTCAAGGCAAATAATTATGATATGGGACTTTCCGTCATGTCGATGTCTAATCACGACTGAACCCCAATAGCTAGTTTACCCATTTTCATATGTTGCAATTTCAGTACTCGTGAGCTTTTGTGAAGGGTTTGAAATTATATGAAGATATCGCGTGTCAATCATTCAGAGAGTAAATGAGTTAACACTGCACTCTTATCAATGATTTTTGTTAATTGGGTTAAGAATTTTGTTAATTGAGTTTGACTGTCACACCCTGGCATTTTGAGGAAAGCCTAATTTATGAAACACTTCTTGAGAACAGTACAAACAATTACCTCAAGAGGTAGAGAATGTTAACAGAACGTTAACAGAATGTTGATATTTCTGTACAGCATTGTGAAGAAATAGCGAAATATCTCCTATTCTCGTTTTTTTTGGAGCGCGACCGATGAAAAATCTACGGAGAAATACAGCGTAATGACAATGCGATAATGTACATGGTAATTGAAGATGATTGATATTACCAAAATGACTAAAGTTTAAGAAACTGAGACAACCCAATCTATTACTCCAAAACTATTACATATCGACGAGGAACGGCTAAGCTATACTGAGGAGATTTTTAACTTTCACGTAGAACTCTCAGTTTACGCTGGGCTAAGTGTCAACAATCATGAGGCGTTGGTTGACAGATTTCATTCTAATCACTGTTCTTTTAGGAAATTTAAATTCACCTGCACGGCGACTTATAGGAAATTACCCATCATTTTCTTGTCTCAATCTTAAGGGCTTCCTTTTCAACAGATTCACTCACATTCGACGGGCGATCACTAAGCACATGGTATGTCCAAATTGGGAAGTGTCAATCACACACATGACATACCTTTCTTCAGATTTGATTGTTTCCTCTTAATTTTGGTGAAATCTATTTCACTATGAACGAAATATTCAGCCTGCAAAGAGAAGCGTGTGGGTCATTCTGTAAAATGGTTGTATCAACATCCTAAAGGTCTCAAAATCCAACAGTCTGGAATCTAGAATGAATATTGGCATATAAGGACCTCCGCACATTGAATTACAGAGCTACACAAAGGGAAAAGGGTGATTAGCATGGTAACGGCACATCGAAACTATTCCTGCATTGTACAAGATATGACGCTATCGATATTGCCGATCCTCGGAACGAGCAAATTCCAAAACCGCTCCTTTGAGACGGTGTTTTCACAAATAGATGTACATTAAGGTATCGGATAGACAATATCCAGAAGAACAAAAAGTGTCAGAGGTCAGCTTTGCAGTTTTAGCCATGTCATCAGCGTTGTAACAGACTAGGAACGGCACTTATCTAGAATAAACTGGAAGTGAACTCATGCGGTATCAAAAGTAATTTAAAGGCGATGTAACTAATCGCCAAGTTATAAAATTGCAGACAACCACCCCTATAAAAGGCACATGTCAACTGGCGCATCGACGAATCCATGAAAAGGAAAAGGAAAGAAAAAGAAGAAGGAAAAGAAGCAAGAAGGGACGAAATTGATGACCTTTAAATTTGTTCTGCCCGTATCGTAATTAAATAGGTTCTTGAATAAAATTAACAAAATAAGCAAAAAAAGAAAACCATTTAAATAACGCTAGAAGCTATGCGCTTGTTTAAAAGCGCCTTATCATTTATCAAAAACTAGAGAGCAAAGCTTTCCTAAAAAGAAACGTTTTGAGTTCTGTCTAAAAAGTAGCTACGCGGCTAAAGTATCTGGTTGGTAACGTACGGCAGCGAATGTCATAAGGCAGGAGCAGCATGAGCAAAAGCGCGATCCCCCGAGTCTAGAGCACGTGACCGAGAAACGAACAGAAGATATTGTGTAGGTTAGCGAGGAGCATAGTTGGAGGCAGGTTATAGAGATAACAGATCTTAGATAGTTTAACGACTTAAAAATAGAAAGAAACAGATTTTGAATTGAGCTCTGAATGATACAGGAAGCAAGAGTAGGTCTATGAGAGCTGATGCAATGTGTTCAAATTTCTTAGTTTGTGCAATTACCCTAGTTGGGGCGTTCTGAACTTTCTGTTAACGATCAAATTGATACTTAGGTAGACCATGATCTAGGAATCTTAGACCGTTACGCAATACTATTATAATTTTTCCTTAAAATCTGTCTAGAGCAAAGTCAATCTTAAAAATGGTTCAAGCTCATCATAATGCTCTGTTCGGCAACTCCGGGACTCGAGTTTTATACATAGAAGTGGAAAAGTACTCTTAGCTTCAATAACTACAATTGGTCACGCGAAAAGGTGCATTACATGGGAAATATGAGCATCGTTTGTGCTGCAACTAAATAAAAAAGTCTTCTTGAAGGGGAGTCAAATTAAAATCGATCACAAAACCTTTATGGAGAAAATATTCCAAAGAGCAAAAAATTACTTCACCACAGTTAACGGTGAAAGACTATCAACTGAGATGATTAAAAGTACAGCGTAAAGGTAATTTTCTTCCGATGTATGTCACTGATATATCTCTACAGCAATGTAACAAAGAGCGCACAGCACGTTATCGCGATTTATGGCTTAAGCAAAATATATCACTTGGACTCGATAAGGTACCTGCTGGGAACACTTGCAATGCGACAAGGAGCTTCGACAACTTTCTTGATTTCACTTTTGATGTTAAAATTGGACCTAATGCCAAATAAATGCCGTTAGAGTGAATGAAAAATCAAATCCACGACTATGAATTTCGTAAGTTACCTTAATGTATTATGGCAGTCCGATGGTTAAAAGGAAAAAAAGGTGAATTCAGTTGTATTGGAATAATCTGTAGTTATTGCAGTAAGTCCAGTTAATTCCTTTCCCATCTTGATTGATATCTCAGGAAGAATGAAGTTCGGATGCCGTACGAATATAACCTGACTATGACACTTTTTAAAATGTTAGACCGGGTTTGAAAGATCAGAGTATGCCATTTAATTACATTTGTGCAAGTGTTTCTCGAAATTTTTAGCGATTGCCATTTATTGAGCAACACATTCGATTTGAGGTTATAGAATGGAAAATCCAAACCGCCGCAACTTCATTGTCTGTTTTTTTTCGTTTTGTTTTTGTTTTGTTCTTTTTGTTTTTTTTTTTCTTAATTGTGGCTGATTAACAACCTTCCTCACCAAAATGTTAGTTGGAGTCTCTTATTTGCTAAAATCAGATATCCTTTGGAAAAAAAAAAAAAAAAGAAAGAAAGGAAAAAAAGAGAGACTCGCTTATTCTGGTGATTTGTCCGTCTTGACTGTTTCACTTTTGAAGACTAGCAAAGGCTGAGAAAGTCAGAGAGCATGAGGTTTCTTTAATTTTGACCGCTGACGTAAACCCCTTTACAACTTCTTATACCCTGCGAGGGTTATTACGCCAGTAAACCGATAGAAAGTGTGGTCTTTTGCTTTAATAATTAACTCGCTTGGACCATTTAGAATCAGGTGTTCACGTTGGGTTTATTCATATAAAATGAAAAAAATAAATGTGTGAAAAACAATGTGTGAAAAGCTTCAGTTTACCTAATAATCCGTTATCAAGTATTTGGTGAGCTTTAGAAAATGTTGCTTTATTTTCGTCGTCCGCAACGTAAATTTTACCGATGGGATTGTAACCATTCTAGCGTCCCACTTCATATTCATCGAAAAAGCCTTCCTTCAAACCTAATCGATTAATGTTATTTGTCTCAGATGAGATAGGAAATCATAGTTAATTGAAATTTGTTAAGGTTAAGGCCCATCCTTACTTACGTATTCCAAGATGAAAATTAAATCAGCAGCTTTTTTGAGCCCTCTCCACCCGGTAAGAGTCATATAAGGTTCTACGCGTTCTCTGACATTGCAAATCTAACCATCCGACGTGATGGATGACTTCTTGTTGACAGGGACTTGTCCAATAATCAGTTAAAGAACTTACCCCTGGGAGTTTTCGACAGGACTACAAAGCTCACAATACTGTAAGTACCAAACGACATAAAATCTTTCTTTATCGCTGTAACGTTGGAGGGACTGAAAAAGTCTCACGCAGAATTGTACAAATATAACCTGACAGGGACATTCCGATGACAGTCTGATATGTGAAGGTAAAAAAAAAAAGGTAAACTCAAGCAGTTGTATTTGAATAATCTCGATTGCTATGTCAGAAATAATTTAGTTTGGGTGCCGCACGAATATAACCTGACAGTGACATCTATTGAAGTCTTAGACCGGGCTTCGAAGATCAGAGGTTCTCATTTAATTACATTTGTACGAGTGTTTCTCGCACTTTTAGCGATCGCCATTTATCCAGCAACAAATTCATTTAGAAGCGATTTGATGTTATAGAATGGAGAATCCAAACCGCCAGCAACTCCACTGTCCTTCATAATACACTGACGCCTGGTTTTTAAACTGCGGCGGACTGACACCCGTCCTTACCGAAATATTGGTTGGAGCCTCTTGTTGGCTAAAATCAGCAGTCCTACAAAAGGAATCTTGCTGATTCTTGGAATTTGTACGTCGTGACTGTTTCGGTTTTTGAGACTAGCGAAAAGCTGATTCGACTAGATAGCAAGACGTTTCTTTTAATATCCTAGAGACACGTGCTACTTTATTCGCTGAGAGAATGATTTACTCCCAGTCTGAGCGATTCTGTCATATGCTAGGCATAGAACATTCCATTTGCAAGGAGCGAAGAGACGGTGTGTTTCTCAATGAGATATGTGTTTGGGCGAAAATTGTAATACCGAGAATGATTTTTAGTTAGCATATTTTGAAACATTTGGAGACTGGCCTCCCAATTTTCAGATCCAAAGAGCCCTTGAGATCGAGAACTGACGAGCAGTAAAAATAGTGAGACCTGATAGACTTTCATTGAAGCTATTTGACGGTCACTGATAGGTTCAGATAAACTATACCGGCATAATTTTTGTGTAATACTGTAGTCAGTAGATCGAGCATGATTCCGTCATTGTTACCAAAATTCTTGGGCGTAAATGCGTCAAACTGCGTTGCAAAAACTCTATGAATTCTTGAATAATTTGTAAATGTAATAATCCTATCAGAAAATCCTATTTTGAGAAGTTGCATGGCCTCTTTCAAACCTAATCAACCAATTCTGCTTAATGTACTTCCTCAAATAAGCGCTTGGGCACTTCTGCAAAATCTCGGCTGAGAAAAGGGGAGCTTATTGGAATGAGGGTGCTTTATAGGAGTGGCAACTTATTAAGTAGATATTAACCTGTTCTGATTCAGCCGTAGTTAAAAAGTTGTAGATAAAGTGGCAATAGAAACAGGTTTTATTTGTGTTCAAGATAGCGAGGGAGGGGGTGGGGGAGTTGAAAGCCTTATGTAACGGTGCATTTGAAACTTTCTCACTTTATGATTCCTTTTTAATTGGGTAAATAAAATTAAGAACTAAATAGGTTTCGGGCGCATTCAACTTTATAGGAATCGATTTAATTCGTCTTGGTCACAAAAGTCTTTGTTTCGCTAATCGTTAATTGACATCATTCAATTCTGTGCGTCTACTTAATTAGCACTGTACTGTAATGTCTATCGGTTTTTGTCATCCCGATCCTATTGTGTAACAAAAGGCAAGATTCGTTGGTTCGTCTTTTGTTTCTGTTGAAGAGCTAAATTCATGTTTTTTAATTCACTTCTGAGAGGGTTGTGCTAATGAGGGTACTCTGGGTAGCCTCTCTTTAGCAAATGCGCTTCATTTGTAGTTTTCTCGTCGAATATTTGAGAGGAGTTTGTTCTTAGAAGCATAAGGGTCTCACCTTTTAAGAAGTCTTTAATTAGTTACCTTGGCAACGCAATATATCTGAGAACTCAATCACTCCGTAAAATAAAGTGTTTGCTCCGAACGCGCAACATCGCAGGCTTATTCGACCATCATTCAGATGATAATTGTCAAACCCGCTTTGTTCTATAAACCAAAAAAGAGAACTCTTTTCAATATGCTTATCTAATTAATTCATATCTCACAACGCGAGGTCTGTCACGTATGTAATACTAATTGAATTCCACTAAAATCTTCCACTTGTTGGCTATTCATTTTTATTAAAAACTGGATCATTGGATAATGCAATTCAAGACTTTTTATAGGCTTAGCCAGTATGGTATACGAGCCAATATACCATAATCTAATATCTGTACATCGTCACATCCGGTTTCTTCTTACAAAATAAAGTAGAGAAGACTTGTCTAATATCTTGGGGGCGTTTTTTTAAAGAAAACAATTATTCCACTCGCGCTTGTTGGGTATGACATTATTCTAGCCAACTTGGTGCTACGCGTCTCGTTGGCTATCATCCCATATCCAACGCGCGCTCCTGGAATAATTGTTAAATACATGTCTGAAACCAAAATAATGTTCCGAACCTCATTTTCAACGTTCCAAGAGGTATAAGACAATTCACCTCGCATAATGTTGAAATCCTTTAGCAGGCAATAAAGAGAGGGGTCAAAAGTTTTTACCTTAACTTTTTAAATCCTGTCTATAATCTCAACAACAATCTTATCAAGCTGCTTACTAA
This sequence comes from Stylophora pistillata, assembly GCF_964205215.1. Taxonomy (NCBI): domain Eukaryota; kingdom Metazoa; phylum Cnidaria; class Anthozoa; order Scleractinia; family Pocilloporidae; genus Stylophora; species Stylophora pistillata. Next base: position 53,215,606 of record NC_142519.1, read on the forward strand.
TTCCATAAACATAACCCAGGAAAAATTGTGGAAGTTATTCGGAGCCACAAGGATTTCCAAAGTCGAAAAAAGCTCTCTCGACAGGGTAGATACATCTGCATTTTGAATAAGATAGCACACACACCTTAGAAGTGCTTTTCAAGACAAATGATTTTTATATTGTAGCTTTTCTCACGTCGATGTCTAATCACAACGGAACCCCCATAGCTAGTTTAACCATTTTCATATGTTGCAATTTCATTACTCGTGAGCTTTTATGAAGGGTTTGAAATTATATGAAGAAGTCGCTTGTCAATCATTCAGAGAATAAATGAGTTAACACTGCACTCTTATCAGTAATTTTTGTTAATTAGGTTAAGAATTTTGTTCATTGATTTTGACTACACACCCTGGCACTTTGAGGAAAGCCTAATTTATGAAACTCTTCTAGAGAACAGTATAAACATTTACCTCAAGAGGTAAAGAATGTTAACAGAACGTTAAAAAAATGTTCAAATTTCTGTACAGAATTGTGAAGAAATATTGAAATATGTCCTATTCTCGTCATTTTCGGAGCGCGACCGATAATAACTTTACGGAGAAATACAGCGTAACGCCAAAGCGATAATGTACATAGTGATTGAAAGTGATTGGTTTTACGAAAATGACTAAAAGTGTAAGAAACTGAGGCAGCCCATACAATCCAAACTATTACATTTCGACGAGGAACGGTTAGGCGATACTGAGGACATTTATAACTTTTATATATAACGCTTAGGTTACGCTGGACTAGGTGTCAGCAATAAGGCGTTGGTTGGGGACCTCAGCGCATTGTAGCACAGAGCTACACCGATGAAAGGACTATTTTTTGCGGCTGATTGTCACGGTAACGGCACAACAGAATTATTCTATATACACTGTACGAAACATGACGCTATCGACATTGCCGATCCTCGGAGCGAGCAATTTCCAGCCCGCTCCTGTGAAACGGTGTTTTTAGAAAAAAGAGTTACAGTTAGGTAATCCTTTCTCGCGGATTGGTATCGGATAGACAATATCCACAAGAACGAAAACTGTCTGAGGTCAGTCTTGCAGTTTTAACCATGTCACCAGCGTTGTAACAGATTAGGAACGGCACTTTTATTGAGTAAACTTGAAGCGAACTCATGCAGGGTCAAAAGTAATTTATGGGCGGCGTATCTAATCGCCAAATTATAAAGAGTTTCCAACAATCTGATTGGTCGAGCGGTTGCCTAGATGACGCTATACAAACCGCTCCACGCGGTTTACATAAAATTTTGAAATAAAATGTTCATAAATGTTACTAAAATGTTATGATTTTAGAAATTTCTCTGTTGTTCAGCTTTGAAATTATACTAAAACAGTTATTCGCCTCAGGTTCGGTGAATATATATATATATATATCTTATTAGACGTTTTGTTATGTAGTATCGCTGAGTATTTTTACGAGTTGTGCCGTATTTTGACGAGCCCGTAGGGCGGGTCAAAATACAAATAACGAGTAAAAAAACTCAGGGATACTCCACAACAAAACGTCTAATAAGTTATTTATTATCCGACAAGCCAAACTGTTATTTCAGTGTGGGCGTATTTCGCGGATATTTATTTACGGGGAGTGCGTGACAGAATTATATGAAGCGGAACGGAATTGGCGCGTTGTTGTGTCGCTGTTTCTATTTTCTTCATTAGTGAAGAAATTTTCTGGTCGTCAAGCTGCTTTTGTTCGTTCGATTCATCTAATGAACTTTGACCTATATTTTCCAGCCATTCTGACTCTTCGTCGTCGGAAATATGATTCAAATTGTCCGCCACTTTTTTTTTTTTTTTTTCGTAACTACAATCCAATTCTTCGCTTGCGCGATGCGAGAAAACCTGTTTAACCGGTACTACAATAGACGAGTACAAATACCGCGTGCTATTTGTACTCGTCTATGGCGTTATTTTTACTCGTCTAGGTGTAGTTGGATAATAATGTCGAATAATCTCCTCGACTCCGTCTCGGGGTATATTCGACGATATTCACCTCGCCTTCGGCGAATAATTGTTAACTATAAGACTCGGGCTTTATTCTGTAATCTTGAACTTGTGAGCGATATTCCTCGGTTATTCCGTATTTAAACCACCTAATCGGAGCCTCAAGCGTCACTCTACTCAGAGATTCTTGTGTGTTTCACAGTTGTTTCACTGAAATAGCAGGTCCACTTGTAAAGAATTTCCGCTTTCAATATTGACCAAAGAGAGATAAAAGTCAAGTTATTGTACGCAACAAGGAGCATGTTCGTATTCGAAATGGCGGGAAACTAGAGGACGAGTGCCTATCTTGAGCACTTTCCTATTCTATGAGATACGTTTTACGTTAAAACCACCTTTACGACGCTATTCCAGATCGTTATCATTAACACCTTGAAATATCAGTAAACTCTTAAATAAGATGAAAGTGAAATCTGTTAGACACTATTTTCTATGTGAAACTAGATGTCCAGAGTAGTAATTTCGAAAAATACCGTTGAACTAGACGTACAGATTTTGAAAAGCAACACCTTGAAGGTTTCATAGTGCTGTGGATCATTTTCTCACCTTGCCTTACTTTATTCGTATGATTTTTATAAAAATAACTGTTTGTTTCTTGGCCATATCTCAGAAGAACTGGTTTAAACCAAATTGAATCATATGACTGGCTAAAACCATAACCTGACAGTGAAATTCCGATGACAGTCCGATATGTGAAGGCCAAACAAAAAAGGGTGAATTGATTCAGTTGTATTTGAATAATTGCTAGTTCTCGATCGCTATCTGAGAAATAATTTAGTTCGGGTGCCGCACGAATATAACCTGACAGTGACATCCCTTGAAGTCTTAGACTGGGGTTCAAAGATCAGATTTTTTCATTTAATAACATCTGTACGAGTGTTTCTCGCACTTTTAGCGATCGCCATTTATCCAGCAACAAATTCGTATAGAAGCGATTTGAGGTAATAGAACGGAGAATTCAAACTGCCGGTAACTCCATTGTCCTACATAATACACTATCGCCACCTGGTTTTTAAACTGTGGCTGATTGACACCCATCCCTAACGAAATATTAGTTAGAGCCTTTTGTTTGCTAAAATCATAAATCCTACAAAGAGAATCTTGCTGATTCTTGGAATTTTTCCGTCGTGACTGTTTCGAATTTTAAATCTAGCAAAGGGCTGATTCAATTTAAAAATTAGATAGCAAGACGTTTCTTGTAATATCCCAGAGACGCGTGTCACTTTATTCGCTGAGGGGATGATATACACCCAGTCTGAGCGATTCTCTCGTATGCTAGGCAGAAAACTTTCTAATTGTAAGAAGCGAAGAGACGGTGTGTTTCTCAATGAAGTATGCCTTTGGGCGAAAATTGTAATACGGAGAATGATTTTAAAGTTAGGATATTTAGAAACATTTGGAGACTGGCCTCCCAGTCTTCAGATCCAAAGAGTCTTTGAGATCCAGAACTGACGACCAGTAAAAATGGTGAAATCTGAAATACCTTAATTGAAGCAATTTTAAGGTCACGGATAGGCTCAGATGAGTTATACTGGCATAAATTTGTGTATAATACCGTAGTCAGAGGATCTAGCATGATTCTGGCATAATTACTAAAAAATTCTTGGGCGTAAATGTGTCAAACTGCGTTGCAAAAAGTCAGTGAAATCTTGAATTATTTGTAAATATATTAATCTTATCAGGGATTCTTATCTTGAGAAGTTGTATGGACGCTGTCCTGAACTGGTCAATCAATTCTGTTTAAGGCACTTCCTCAAATAAACGCTTGAGCACTTCTTCAAATTCTTGGCTGAAAAATGGAGAGCTTATCGGAATGAGGGTGCTTTATAGGAGTGGCAACTTATTAAGAAATTGTTAGCTTGTGCAGATTGAGCTGTAAAACGTTGTGGATAAAGTGGTGATAGAAACAAGTTTTATTTGCGTTAAAGAAAGCGAGGGAGGAAGGGGATGGTGGCAAGTTAAAAGCCTTTTGTAACAGCGCATTTCAAACTTCCTCACTTGATGATTTCTTTTTAACTGGGTAAATAAAAGTGAGAGTTAAATAGGTTTCGGGCGCATTAATCATTTCACAATAGTTTCTGTTTCGCTAAAGATAATCGTTAATTGATATCACTCAATCTTGCGCATCAGCTTAATGTGGACTTTACTGTAATGTAGACCGCCAAATAGGTCAAATGCTTCCCAATAATAGCCTTTTGCGAAGCTAAAACGTATGTTTATGAGCAAGCGACAGATGAAACGGGCGGCGATAATGGATGAGATAAAACTATTTCTGGCGTGGATAACTTGCATCGCTCTCCTCTAGTTTCGGCTTTACTTTATTGGAAATTGTCAGTGTCAATCCTAAAAATGTACAATGCTTCACTGATTTCCCATCCTCACTTTTTTTTTTTTTTTTTTGAACAAACGTAATTCCAAACTCGGAGATGCATTTGCATAGAAACGTTGTTTTCTTTTTTTAGGACTGAGTCTGGCAATTTCTGAGGGTTTTTCCGGACTTTCGTCTAAGATCTCGATTTGCATATTTTGTTAACAGTTGTATTGCACCGCACAAAAGAAGGGAACCATGATTTTTCACGTTTCCCAAAGCATTGAGATATGAGTCATGTTCTTTAATCTCTGGTTTCAATGCCCAGAGCCTGTACAGCCAAGGTATAGAAGCAACCCCCGTATTCAGGCGGATTGAATGTCACTTCAAACCCTAAATTCTCTAGTTTATTTTCCATATCTAGCATACCAGCTTTCAAAAGACATCCAACAAATCGAAACATAGATTACTTAGACAGTAACACGCTGTCAAAAATCCTTCCCCTACGAACTTTATAACGCACTGAAACATGTGCAAGTAGAAAAGAAAAGACGCGCGAGTTAACTTCCGGACATTTCTGATATGTAAGAATTAGAATAAAAAAAGTAAATGAATAGATAATAGATAGCGATTACTCTTCTTGAACCCTTGACACTTTATCCTTGACTTTCGACAAAAACCTAAACTCAATTTCTTTGGAGGCCGCAAACTTGATGTTTGTTTCAGTTAACGAATTCAAAGGGTATGTAGTTTTATCAGATTTTGGCGAGTATTGGCTGGAACATTGCTCGAGATTTTTTATCTTTTGTCCTACTTCACTATCGATCGATTATCTCTGGAACCAATAGGAATATCAAGAAAGCCTCACATCTTTTTTAGCCTTTCATCTGCTAAGGTATACAGTCCAGTTTGTTTGGATGTCTGTGAAAGCTTGAAGGCTGGTAATTCAGTTAAACAAACGCCGTCAGTTTTATTAGGTTTTCACGGGCCGAACCAAAAAAAAAACCATCAAAACTCTTGTTATTTGTAAAATCTATACGCTATAAGCCTTAGTTGTGCAAGCGCGTTTAGAATTTCCTCATACTGTTACTGAATTGTTTGTTTTTCGCTCATTTTCCTGCCTATCTGAAGAATATGTTTTCACTCCGGTCCTCTTCTTATAGTCTTCGTGGCAACTACATTCTTCCACTTAGTAAACCTAAAACAACTACCTTTGGTCTTAACTTATTTTCTTACTTCTCAGCTAAGCAGTGGAATGCACTGCCAGACTATTTTCGTAATAGTTTCTTTGCAGAGTTTAAAACCAAAATACAGGATGTTACCTTTAAGAGGATTATTTTATGCTTGACATACCTAAACTTATGATTGAGAATTTGTAAATAATATTTTCTTTGTTTACTTTTATGTGTTTTTATTATTATTATTATTATTATTGTTATTATTATTATTATTATCGTTATTATCACTATTTTGTATGCATATATTTATAGACTACGTTTTTATCTATTTATTACCTATATATAGCCACTCTAAAATACGAGTATAGATAAAGTTTATGTATGTATGCATCACGGTTTATTGTATGGAAGCGCTCGTGGGACGATGTTTCCGGGTGGGCACCCTATCATGTTGACAGTAACCCTAAATCAGCAATACAGCGAAAAAATCTAGCTGAGTCTAACAATTAGTCCGTCTTGAGCGTTTCACCTTTGAAGACTAGCAAAGGCTGAGATAATTTTAAAAGTCAGAGAGAATAAGGTTTTCATTAATCTTGACCGCTGACGTAAACCACATTAAGACTTCTTACAGCCCGCGGGGGTTATCTTTTCCTTTAATTAACTCGCTTGCAGCACTCAGAATTATTCGTTCACGTTGGGTATATTCATATTATATGAATAAATAAATAAACAATAAGAGAAAAATGGACACAAATCAAAAGAAAAAGGTGTCATAAAACGTACGATGTTTACTGGAAAATGGCACTTCATCTGAGAAGGTCTTGTCCATGGTGGCGAGTAAAAAATAAACACGTAATTGTAGCGAGAAAGTACAATATTTAGTTCACCGAGAACTTTTAGAGGCAAAAACGGATACTAGGAAGGCAGTCGACGCAGAAATTAGATATAACTTGGTGGTCTTTTTGAGCTCTGCAACGAGAGCAACCACGAGGCAAAAATAAGATTAACAATCAAATATGGTTTATGCAAATGCTTTTCGCAACTTTTACCTGAGTTAGCAAAACTAGCCCTTCCAAAACGTTGTCTGCACTGTTAGTGAAGGACGTACAGTGCACAAAACACGTTTTTACTTGTAGTAATGGTGGACAAATTCCATCCTGACGACTATTCTAATCTTGACCAGTCACATCGAAAAAGTTCTCACAAAGGAAATGAACCATTACACTGGGTAGATGAGCTCACAATTGTTAATGCCACTCTTGATGTGTGTCAATGTTGGGTTGATTCCATCGCATCCTATATTGGTACCCTAATTTCCTGAGATGAGGGACACCATTCTGAATTGTGCAAGCATACCCCTGGTTAGTACGTGGTACGTGATTCATACCCTAAGGCGGCAGTCTGATTGGTTTGTGATAGAACAAAAATGCGGCAATCTGATTGTTGCGAATGACATACCACTCTTTACGCTGACAGTTAGTTTGTTTTTTTTTTAATATTCTAAAAATCATAAAAGTCTAAATTTTCAGTATCACATTTTGTTACAATAGACCAGAAAAATCCTCAATTATCTGTCTATAGGATACTTCTACCAAAGAGTTTTATCATGGCTAGTTATATGGAGGATCTCACTTCATATTCATCGAAAAGACCTTCCTTTAAACCTAATCCATCAATGTTACTTGTCTCGAATGAGATAGGAAATGATAGTGAACTGAAATTTGTTAACGTTAGGGCCCATCCTTACCTATGTATTCAAAGCTTACCTCTGCATAGAAAAGAGACCTTAAGATACCCCGAAATTGGTGTAGGGGTACGGGTAGTGTACCCGTACACGTAAAATGTTCATGTGCGTAGCTAATTTGATTAAGATACCCGAGGAGATAACACGCAGGAATTTATAACGATTGTTTACAAAAATGGCGGCCGCGGTGGCAAGGTTTGCTCTTTTTCTTCAAAAATAAGTTATCTAAATTGTTTAATTAAGAAGTCTATCAAATGTATCCAAAATTCTCCTTTACGAATGTTCTCTCTTTAGAAAGGACGCCAATGATATGCTTCTTCATCGAAAGCGCGAGCGCACGACATTTGTTATCGCAAAATCCCCGCCATTTGATCGAGGCACATCACCAAACAATTTCTTTGATTGTCAACTTCAGCATTGACTCCCATGCCATATTTGTCAATGCTAGTGCTTTTGGGAGACACAACCGTTGAAGAAATTCTCAGAAATCCCCCAAATTACCGCCACAAATTGATATCGTTTCACAGTTCAACCCTCGCATTTGAGATCCAAAGTCAATCCAGTTTGACGCGCTTTCTTACCGCTAAAATTTAAAATTTGGCAAAAATACTTCAACAGACTTGCAATAACATTGTCAAGGAGTCAACCAATTCAAAAAGTCTTAAAAAACAAATTTTATATATAGCTGTGGAAAAGGCCTCCCAGCTTAAATAAATACGATTGGTTACACGAAAAGGTGTATTAGATGGGAAATGTAAACACCGTTTCTGGCGCAACTGAATAAAAAAGTCCTCTTGAAGGGGAGTCAAATCAAAATCAATCATAAAACATTTATGAGGAAAAAATGGCCAAAGGGCAGAAAATTATCTCAACTCATGTAACGGTGAGAGACGATCAACTAAGCCGATTTAAAGTACAACGTAAAGGTAATTTTCTTGCGATATATGTCACTGGCATATCTATGCAGCAATATAACTAAGAGCGCAAGGCACGTTATCGCGATTTATAGCTTAAGCGAAATATATCACTTGGACTCGATAACATACCTGATGGGAACACTTACAATGCGACAAGGAGCTTCGACGGCTTTCTTGTTTTCACTTATGACGTATAAATTTGACCCAATGCCAAATAAATGCTTTTTAGAGTGAATGGAAAATGAACTCGACGATTTTATGAATTTCATAAGTTACTTTAAGACAAGATGGCAGTCCGATGATTAAAAGGAAAAAAAGATGAATTCAGTTGTATTAGAATAATATTATAATTCATCTTTTTTCCTAATATTAATAATATTATTATTAATATTAGTATTTAATAATAGAAGTATTTAATAATACAAGTATTTAATAATATTATTATTAATATTAGAATAGTTATTGCAGTAAGTCCAGTTAATTCCTTTCCCATCTTGATCGATATCTCAGTAAGAATTAAGTTCGGGTACCGTACGAATATAACCTGACTATGACATCTATTGGAATGTTAGACCGGGTTTGTGCAAGTGTTTCTCACAATTTTATCGATTGCCATTTATTGAGCAACACATTCTATTTGAGGTTATAGAATGGAAAATCCAAACCACCGCAATTTCATTGTCTGTTTTTTTTTTTTTTTAATGGTGGCTGATTGACACCCTTCCTTACCCAAATATTAGTTGGAGTCTCTTGCTTGCTCAAATCGGCAATCCTATGGAAAAAAAGACTCGCTTATTCTAGGTATTTGTCAGTCTTGACTGTTTAACTTTAGAAGACTAGTAAAGGCTAAGAAAATCAGAGAGCATAAGGTTTCTTTAAGTTTGACCGCTGACGTAAACCTCTTTACGACTTTTTAGACCCCGCGCGGGTTATTACACCAGTAAACCGATAGGAAGTGTGGTCTTCTGCTTTAATAATTAACTCGCTTGGACCATTCAGAATCAGTTGTTCACCTTGGGTATATTCATATAATATAAAAAAATAAAGTGACCCTCATAAGAGGAAAATGGACACAAAATCAACAGAACAATGTGTGAAAAGCCTCAGTTTGCCTAATAATCCGTTATTAAGTTTTTGATAAGCCTTAGATAGTGTTGGTTTAATTTCATCGTCAGCGACGTAAATTTTATCGTTGGGATTATAACCATTCTAGCGAAAGTGGTGGCAATAAATATATTTCACACAGGAGGGAGTGGCTTTTAAAGTGGACTATGATCTCTAACACATTGTCGACTTACTTATTTTTGTAGCTTTTTAAAACAGTCGTTTATCACGAGTAAAAGGAGGGTAATCGAGAGTCGGTTAAACTATTACCTTTTGGTGCACCAGTCCAGAAAAATCTTGAATAATCTTTCTGTATAACTTTACTAAAGAGTTTTATATTGGCTAGTTGTATGGAGAGTCCCACTTCAGAATTCATCGAAGAAACCCTCGTTCAAACCTCATCGACCGATGTTATTTGTCTCCGATGAGATAAGAAACCAAAGTTGACTGATATTGGTTCACGTTAAGGCCATTCTTACCTATGTATTTTGAGGTTAAAATCAAATCAGCAACTTTTTGAGCCCCCCTCCACCTAGTAAGAATTCTACAAAGTTCTAAGCTTTATCTAACAATGCAAATCTAACTATCTGATGTAATGATTTCTTGTTTACAGGGTCTTGTCCCGTAATCAGCTAAAGAACCTATCCCATGGAGTTTTCCGGAGCAATCGGCGCCTCGAAAGACTGTAAGTACCAACATTATTCGTTTATTACTACTGTGACATCCATGCAAGCAATGGGAAGGACTGAAGCAGTTTCACGCAGAATTCCACTCTTTGTAAAGGAAAAATGTATATTCGGTAGAGAAAACAATCTATGGTGAGAAATAAAACACAGCCTGTCTAATTCTACATCCCCTCCCCCATGCCTCGGGAAAGAAACTCTGCACTATAAATGCTCGCAGTACGGACTGTATGCAACAGTTTAGAGCCTGGTAGTTCTGGATTCTTGAATCCCGATGCTTAAATTTGCCTGAAAACAATCGTTTTTAGGTGGAGAAAGTTAGCACTTTTTCAGGTTTTATTAAGACGAGAGCAATCGATAAAAAAAAGTATCGTATTTCTCGCTTGGTTTGTAAAAAGAATATCAAACGGTGATTTTGATGGAGTTTTGCAGTTTCTAAAACCAAGTTTTGTTGAACGTAGAATTGCCGGAAGTGATTACTGATTGTAACCATACACTGGATATGACCATCACTAGAAATGATAATTACACCGTTTGTTTGGTATATGTCGATCGCGATCTTGGGATCTCAGGCAATATATAACAGAGTGCAGAGCACGTTATTACGATTTATGGTTAAAGCGAAACATCACTTGAACTCGATAAAGAATCTGATGGAAACAATTGCACTGAGACACGGAGCTGCAACAGCTCTCTTGATTTTATGGACAATATTTAGATAGTTATAGATGCGAACGAATCCCAAATAATTGCTTTTAAGGTAAGTGGAACCTCCAATTGACGACCTTATGAATTACATAAGAAACTTTAATACACGATGACAGACCGACGTGCAAAAGTGAAGAAATAAAGGGAACTGTTCTAGTTATATTTGAGTAATCTCTAGTTATTCGAGTCTAATAAATCCCTTTCTCAACTCGATCGCCATCTCAGGAATAATTAAGCACGGGTGCATTAAAAATATAACCTTACGGTGACATTCCGTTGACAGTCCAATATGCAAAGGTGAACTGATTCAGTTGTATATGAATAATCTCTAGTTCTTGGTCGCTATCTCAGAAATGATTAAAAACTGGATCATTGGATAATGCAATTCAAAAATTTTTATTGGCTTAGCCATTATGGTATATGAGCCAATATACCATAATCTACAAATAAGGTAAGCGTACACGTCAGCTTAAAATCAAAAGGGAGCTAAAAAATCCGGTTTCTCCTTAGAAAATAACAATTTCTTGGGGGCGTTTTTAATTAAACAATTATTCAGTTCGGGTGTCATACGAATATAACCTGACAGTGATATCCATTGAAATGTTAGACCAGGCTTTAAAGATCAGAGTTTTACATTTCATGACACTTGTGCGAGTGTTTCTCCCACTCTTAACGATCGCTATTTATCTAACAGAAAATTCGCATGGAAGCAATTCGAGGTTACAGAGTAAAGAATGCAAACCACCGGCAACTCTTTTAATTAGTCCTTAATAACACACTGACACCTGGTTTTTAATAGTAGCTGATTGACACCCGTGATGGGCTCAGATGAATTAAACCGGCATAAGTTTGTATGTAATACTGTAGTCAGGTGATCGAGCATGATTCCAGCGTAATTACCAAAATTCCTGAGCGTTAATGTATCAAACTGTGTTGCAAAAACTCAGAGCAATCTTGAATTATTTGTAAATGCAATAATCCTATCAGGGAATCTTATCTTGAGAAGTTCAATGGCTTCTGTTAACAAAGTCTGTCAAATGTACTTCCTCGAATAAGCGGTTGGGCACTTCTTCAGAATCTCGGCTGAAAAAAAGGGGAGTATAGTGGAATGAGGATTCCTTATAGGAGTGGCAACTTATTAACAAATTATTGACTTGTACTGATTCAGCTGCAAAAAGTTGTAATTAAAGTTTCGGGCGCAATAATCATTATGTGAATCGGTCTAGTCCGTCTTGGTCGCAAAAGTTTCTGTTTTGCTAAAGATAATCGTTAATTGATATAATTCAACCTCAGTTTTGCGTCAGCTTAATGTGCACTCTACTGTAATGTCTATCGGTTTTTGTCATCCCGATCCGGCCTTGGTCTTTACCAGAATTGTTACAATCCTTTAATTGAAAAAAATGAACATCACATGACTAAGGTATTTGACACCCTTAGGAAACAGCTATGGCGAATCTCGACTTAAACCTATTGTTAGGGTTGGGGTTGTACAAATCACTTGAGTTCCATTGACCTTTTTCCAGTATTTGATGTTAGGGTTACAGTTGGGTTAGGGTTACAGTTGGTTTAGGGTTAAGGATAGCACAAGTTAAGTGACAAGCATTCTTATTGCCCTCCAGCACCCTTGGGAAAATGGCCAGATGGCACTGGTCCTGCTGAGCCCAAAACAGTTTCCACTAACTTGATAATTTAAAAACTGTTCCCTTCACTTTGTGTTCCAATCCCAAATTGAGCACTGCAAGGCTTTTGACAGCTTTCTTCCCTCTCTAAATCCCTATTCTTAACTAGTTAGCAGTTTCGATAGTTAGAGACATGAAAACAGCAATATAGTGACAAAAGGAAGATTTTGTTTATTAATTGCTTAACTCTTAGTCGAGAGGCCACGCAGACATGGTAATAATTGTTACTATTACTGTTGTTATTTGTTTCTTGTTCAAATTAAGAGACAACATTATGTAAGTGTGTACATTGCAAGGCTGTTTGATGTGACACCTATTGCAACCTAAAACACCGGCAATGATTCCCGATTTCCATTGCAGTGAACCGTTCATATAACAACAAATCCTAAAAATCCAGCATTCTGCTCCAAGAACAACACTGAAAAAGTGTCGATCTTGTAAGATCAAAACTTGCTGAATAAATTAAAAGTTTACGTTCAAAACACACCTCAGGTCCAGATCTTGCTGTTCGGCTGGAAAATGCCTTCTCACTTTAAGACCGTTTACACGGCAGAAAAATCGGATGCGGACGTGTCAAAAAAGGAGTACGGACCTAAATTTTTTGCCCGTGTAAACAATCCGAACCATGTTTTGGGGGATGGGCACGGACCCGTGTTTTTCGGGGCCATAAACGTTTAGGGCCCCAAAACCAGAAAAAAACACGGGTCCGGACCAATTTCATGCATCACGCAGGAAGTTGTTCCGGTCCCCCAAAAACTGCAGCGTAAACGCAACCTTGCTAGCTTGGTCCTTCTGCCTCTTTTTGTCCGACCCGTGATAAAACATCCTCGGTGTAAACGGCTAAAATTATGCAGTCCGTACTACTTTTTTGGCATGTCCGTACCCGATTTTTCTGCCGTGTAAACGGCCTTTTTGGCCACTAGCCCTCGTTCCTCCACGAAAGCTTGTGTCTAAAACACAACCTTTGCCTCGTTTATGAACGAAAAGAGTTCTGGGAAATTCCACCACAACTCGAGAAGGGAACACCTCACATTTCCATTTTAACAAATTATCGTGTCGGGCCACCCAGTCCTACCAGCAAAATATCACATCGATCGAGACTTTTGCCACTCAAAACTGGTCTAAAAAGCCTTGGCAGGTCCTGGTAGCCATCCACAGATGGGCAAGAGACACGGCCTCACTTGTGAACTCGCCAAGGTTGCATGAAAGCATTTTGGCGCTCCAGTCTACATGATCTAGGTCCCGTGACCCCATATTCTGAGCCCACGGTGTCTCAAAACCGCAAATATTTTAAGGGTTACTTCATACAACGACAAACAAAGTGAGCTTAAGTTTTGTATGGCCAAATTATAAGGTTTTTTTGTCTGTCTGAAAAGGATTAACAGCTATTTCACATTTTATGACTAGAAGTGACACTATTTTAAACCTCTCTCATCATTTCAACATTTCTTTAAGTTGCCTTATCAACGCAATGTATCTGAGAACTTAATCACTATGTACAATAAAGTGTAGGCTCCGAATGCGCAGCATCGCAGGCTCATTCGACCATCATTCAGGTGATCATTGTCAAACTCGCTCCGATTTATATACCAAGAAAGGAAACTTTTTTCAATACATGTATCTTATTAATTCATGATCTTACAACAAGAGGTCTGTCACATATGTAATACTAATTGAATTGTACTAAATTTGCCCACCTGCTGGCTATTCATTTACACATGTCTTACCATTTGTATTTCTAAAACTAAACTTTTGTTCTGAACCTCATTTTCAACGGTTCCGTGGAGAGGTATAAGACAGGTCACCTCTCAAAATGTTGAAATTCTTTAGCAGACCATAAAGAAAGGGGTCGAAAGTTTTTCCTTTAACTTTTAAAGTCTTCTCTAGAATCCCAACAACAGTCTTTTCAAGCTGTTTACTGATTCCATATACATCACCCAGGAAAAATTGTGGAGGCTGTTGGGAGCCACACGGATTTACAGGGAGTCGAAAAAACCTCTCTTGACAGTTTAGATACATTTGCATTTTGAATAACATGGCGCACACACCTTAGAAGTGCTTTTCAAGGCAAATGATTGTGATGTGGTTTCCTCTCCATGTCGATGTCTGATCACCAATGAACCCCTACAGCTAGTTTACCCATTTTCATATGTTGCAGTTTCAATACTAGCTCGTGAGCTTTTGTAAAGGGTTTGAAATCATTTCAAAAAGTCGCGTGTCAATTATTTGATTTATTTGATTTACTCACTTTCACCAGAGTGTGGTGAGGGTCGCACAACAGAGCGAGGCTCCTTATTAAGTGCGCCCTATATCCCACCCATCCCACCCCAGGGGAGGACATCCATCACACAGTAATCTCGTGTGTGGGAAATTAACGTCTCCTACCCCAACCCTGCAGGAGACGGGACCTCCATTTATTCGTCCCTATCCGAGAAGACTAGAATATCTAACCATTTCTTGATGTTATAGAAAGGTAGCAAATTATAGAAAGGTAGCAAATTCTTCTCAATTATTTTTAAGACCCTGAGTGTTGGTCCGGCCGGGGCTCGAACCCTCGACCTCCCGCACAACAGTCCAGCGCTCTATCCATTTGAGCTAACCGGGAGGCGGTTAATTACTTACTCTTTAATTACTTAAAGAGTAAATGAGTTAACGCTGCACTCTTAACAATGATTTTTGTTAATTAGATTAAGAGTTTTGTTGATTGATTTTGACTGCAAACCGTGGCACTTTGAGGAAAGCCTAGTTTATGAAACACTTCTTGAGAACAGTACAAACAATTACCTTAGGAGGTCCTTACAAATGAAAGAGTGCTAACAGTACGTTAACAGAATGTTAATGTTTCTGCACAGAAATGTGAAGAAATATCGAAATATGTCCTATTCTCGTCTTTTTTGGAGTGCGACCGATGAAAATTTACGGAGAAATACAGCGTAACGCGAAAGCGATATGTACATGGTAACTGAAAATGATTGGTGTTCCGAAAATGACGAAAATGTCAAAAAACTGAGGCGACCCATACCATCCAAAATATTACCTATCGACGAGGAACGGCTCCGCCATACTGAGGAGATTTATAACTTTTATATATAACGCTCATTTTACGCTGGACTAAGTGTAAGCAATAAGGCGTTGGTTGGCAAGATTTGATTCTTATCACTGTTCTTTGAGAAAATTCAAATTCACCTGCACGGCGACTTACAGGAAATGATCCATCACTTTCACGTTTCAGTCTTTAAGGGCTTCCTCTCAACAGACTCACTCACATTCAACAAGCGATCACTAAGCACATGGCACCACGAAATTGGGAAGTGTCAATCACGCACATGATATACCTTTCTTCAAATTTCATTGTTTCTTCCTAACTTCGACGAAATCTATCTCGCTATGAACTAAATATCCAGCCTGCGAACAGGAGCGTGTGGGTCATTGTGTATAATGGTTGTATCAGATCCTGAAGGCCTCAAAAACTCAACAGTATGGAGTCTGGAATGAACTTTTAGCATATTTGGGACCTAGGTACATTGTAACACAGAGCTACGCAGAAGAGTGAACTTTTTTTGCGGCTGATTGCCATGGTAACGGCAAAGCAAAATTATTCTATTTACAGTGTACAAGACATAACACCATCGACATTATCGGTCCTCGGAGCGAGTAATTTCCAAAACCGCTCCTGTGAAATGGTGTTTTCACAACTAAGAGTTATATTTAGTTAATACTTTCCCGCGGATTGATATCGGATAGACAATATCCAGAAGAACGAAATTGCCCAAGGTCAGCTTTGCAGTGTTAGCTATGTCACCAGCGTTGTAACAGACTAGGAACGGCACTTTTATTGAGTAAACTGGAAGGGAACTCACGCGGTGTCAAAAGTAATTTATGGGCGACGTAACTAATCGCCAAATTGTAAGGTTGCAGTCAACTACCCCCATACAAGGTACATGTCAACTGGCGCATTGACAATTCCATTAAAAAGTGACGAAAAAGAAGGAAAAGAAGCAGGAAGGGTGAGACAAACTTTGGTTCTGATGAGCTTTGTTCTGCCCGTATTGTAAATGAGTTCTTTGATATAATTAATAAGATAAACAAAAAAAAACGTTTGAATAACTCTAAAAACTATGCGTACACTTAAAAGCGCTTTATCGTGTATGATAAACTGGTACTGAACGCTTTCCTAAAAAGAGAGGTTTTCAGCTCTTTCTTAAATGTAGCTAGGCGGCTAAAGGATCTGGTTGGTAACACACGGCAACGAGTACTATAAGACAGGAGCAGCATGAGCAAAAGCGCAGTCCCCAAGTGTAGAGCAGGTGACAAAGGAATGAACAGAAGATATTGTGTAGACTAGCGAAGAGCATAGTTGGAGGCAGGTTGTAGAGATAACACATCTCAGATTGTTTAACGACTTAAAGACAGATAGAAGCAAATTTTAAATTGAACTCTGAATGATACAGGAAGCAATTGTAGGTCTATAAGAGTCGGTGTAATGTGTTCAAATTTCGTAATCGGAATAATCATCCCAGCTGGGGTGTTCTGAACGTTCTGTGAACGATCAAATTGATAATTAGTTGAAACAAAAAGGATTGAGTTGCAGTAATCAAGGTGTGAAGATACAAAAGCGTGAACCGGTGTCTTTGTCGATTACACACTGAAAGAGGAATTTTCTGTTTTGTCTGATGCCTGCAGAGTCCACGAAAAGCCTTGCTTTAGATCTTACCGATGTGAAAATCTATCAGCAGCTGAAGCATTTCAATCTCCTAAGCACTGAAAACTGAAAAACAACAGGAATCATGTTCTATTATGCCTGGTGTGGGTTAACACCTTAGATACGACTCGGGTTTTATTCTGTAATCTTAAACTTGTTAGCGATAATCCTCCGTCATTCCATATTTAAACAACCCAATCGGAACCTCAAGCGTCACTCTACCCAGAGATTCTTGTGTGTTTCACAGTTGTCTCACTGAAATAGCACGTCCACGTGTAAACGGAATCTTCTCCTTCAATAATTACCAATGAGACATAAAAGTCAAATTATTGTACGCAACAAGGAGCATTTTCTTATTAGAAATGGTGGAAACTAGAGGACGAGTGCCTATCTTGACCACTTTCTTATTCTGTGAGATACGTTTTACGTTAAAACCACCTTTACGACCCTATATCAGATCATTATCATTAACACCTTGAAATATCAATAAACTCTAAGAGAAGCTGAAAGAGAAATCTGTTAGACACCATTTTCTTTGTAAAACTAAATGTCCAGAGTAGGAATTTTGAAAAATACCATTTAACTAGACGAACACATTTTGAAAAGCAACACCTTGAAGGTTGATCGTGTTGTAAACTTGATACTCGGACTCGTGAAGTCTCTTCCGATTTTCGTATGACCTTTATTTTGAGAATACACCCTTCTGCATGCTCTTCGAAGAAAAAGCCTGCAATATATGTGCGTGCATTACGAACTATGTGCTCGAGGTTACACGTGTGAGAGCCTGGTCGTTGTTCTGGAATGCTGAATCACAATAGTTTTCCTAAGTGAATAAAAAAAATTGATTGAATGAACATTTCGGACGCCATCTTGTTCAGGTGGCTCACCGATCACCCGCATGACTTTTGTGCGATTATGTTGCTACGTGCTGAATACTGTAGTAAGCCCTCTTGATCACCAAAGACAGAAATGTCATAATTTAGATGCTGAGGGTACCAGAGCGAGGAAAACGCAGTTTTAGACAAGTTGCTGAGTGCATGCTGATATCTCGAGTGTGGACTCCTTAAGTCATGTTTTTGAAAGGATTAGTAAACTCAAGCAGCTCCGCCGGAATTAGCAGTAAATCTTTCAGCGAAGAAGGAAGTTACTGGAGTCGGCGTATATTTGGAATGATTTAATTAGCACCTAGAGTGTCACAAGATCAGCAACGAGCGATGATCTGCTTAGATTTCTTATTCTGTGCTTTCTCTCCTGACGTTTCAAGTTACAGAATGCCTTGTTTACAGTAAGTCTTCGACGTATTTGAGTTTGTCACGCTTATCTGATTAATGGCAACTTAAATAGAGCGAACGGAATAAGCCGCCATAATTCTAATTTTTTTCATCTAATTAACTCCCATCTTGACAATCCACACAAGACTCCTCAGTATCTATTAAATGGGGCAAGGGGCGACACGTTATCCTCTCTTGACTGGGTTCAGTTCTCAGCACGACTTTCCTTCGCTTTGAATCAATCACCACTAGCGATTTGAGCACTGGGTCATTCCAAAAGACCAGTTTTGACAACTAAATGATTTCAGAATACATCATCTCTTTCAATGTGACATTTAGCGCTGCCATCCTAGGCTTAGTTCGCTGAAAATAAAAAGCTAAATCAGTAATTCAAGCTGTAAGCGGTAAAATTTGTACCAAATGAACTATCTCGAAAACGTGTGATGATGTTTCTGAATAGAAAACTTTTTATCCCAACTAACTTACCGGGACTCATGAGCGATCCAAAGTCAACTGACTGGTGCGGGAATGAACAGGTGGTGAAGCATGCCATGCCACGTATATTGGGTGACCTTTTAAGCTGGGAGAGGCTTTCAATCTACCTTTAGGTAGCTTGTAGAGCGGTAAACCTCAGCAACTAGCACTTCAGCCATATCGCCCCATTTTAACTAAATCACAGCCAGCGCAGCATCATTCTTTACC
Source organism: Stylophora pistillata (assembly GCF_964205215.1). Taxonomy (NCBI): domain Eukaryota; kingdom Metazoa; phylum Cnidaria; class Anthozoa; order Scleractinia; family Pocilloporidae; genus Stylophora; species Stylophora pistillata. Next base: position 53,234,633 of record NC_142519.1, read on the forward strand.
CTTATTGCCCTCATTAACTTTATTGTAATGAATCCACTCCCATCAATTCGATTAATTGACCATCTTCTGTTCCTCAATTTTTGTGCATTACAGTCTCGCGCATTCAAACTTCGTAGGCAGCCTTGTTCCCGAAGTTGTAAATGTAATTCCATGATATCTAAAAATTATTTTTAAAGGATGATGTTCTTCAGTCTTTTCTCTTATATCTTTCATATCTTCTAACTTGGATATTCCTTGTTTACTTTTTTGTAGCGACTTGTCGTATAATCAAATCGAACACCTACCTTCAGGAGCCTTCTTTGAGAACCATAATCTTCTAGAACTGTGAGTGAAATGTTTTTTTCGCTTGATATGGGGCTGCTGATCATTTTCCCACCTTATCTAGCTCTATTCTCCTGATTTGTATAGAGATAACTGTTTTTGGGTAAACAGAAAGGATTATAAAGTGACTGCGCGATAAAGCTGTTTCAGATTTTCCACTTTTACTTGAACGTCATACACCGCCAGTTGGGATGTAAGTTCTTGAAAACATGCAGCGTTGTGCAGCCTCAAGATTTTGATACTTTTCCCATCCCTTTTCTTGGTTTAACACCACATCAACCCTTAACTATGAAGCAAGGATAAAGACAATTCGAAACATCAACTTGCAAGACATGTCTATCGACATTTTGATATTTTGATGGGACAGATATCGTAGAGGGACAGTCAAGTCCGCCCCCTCCCCCCCCGCCTCTCGTCTTTTTTGGCAACTTCGACATGCTTTATGATTGTATGGGAATGATCCTCTTTGAATCGAACAGGTCTTTACCCCGCATTGATTCCTTAAGTTTCAAGCCGAAGGAAGCCTGGCGAGCAATCTGTTCCCAACTGAATAAAATTGAATTCAAACCACCAATCAGTCTATTTTCAGTTTGTCCAGATACTATTCGACAGACTTTTGTTCAGCAAATTTCTATTGTAAATGGAATCTAGTCCATTTCATATAGTCTATTTCCCTCGCTGAGCTGCTCAGGCACCTAATTAAAAGTTTATGTAAAGATATCGAGATAAGGATCTCATTTTCTGTTGGCATATGTTATATAGAGTTACAAACATTAATAGAAAGAGAGCTTTTTAAAACAGAGAAGTAAATAGAAACTGTGTGCGGCAGTTATTGTGTAAAAAGAGAGGCTATTTTTCCATCTTAAGGAAGCATTCTGAAAATGGATTCCCTTCAGCCTCCTTTCGTCGACAGAAGAAAAGCGATGTATTCTGCGGTCCAATCGTCGACTTCTTTATATAAGAAAAATATTATCAGGAGCACTGGATAATTCCTGTTTCACGAAATGTTAAGAAAGATGTCTGATGTTGTCACATTTCTTTTTACCTTTCAAGTTTACAATGGCAGCACAAAAGGAAATCAATCTGTTAGCCTATTTGCTTTTCAACAGCCCTATCTTGTGTTTCCATTTTTCCAATGCAGTTTCCTGAACAACAACAACATAAAGAACTTGTCCTCTGACCAGTTACCACGTACATATAGGGCGGGGAAAGAATTTAGAAACCTGTAAGTTCTGTGGTTTTGGAGTCTTATGCAGTTTTCCATCAGTAATTCCACCAAATCTAACGTTCTAAAATATATCTTGCAACATATCGTCCTCCGAGATAATGACTGGAAAAGTGAATAACTTTGTATTGTCAATTCTAAGAAAATTTGAGCAACTTTGATTTGAATTTACTGCTAATTCTTAAACCACAAAATGATTGAAAAGGAATTACGATGACTTTACATATTCAGTTGCGGTCTCCACACTGGGAAAGATTCATGAATTGGAACTGGCAGCGACCGAAGTATGCTCAGTGTAGCCTTACATACCTCCAATTAAAGAATTGGTAACTGCTGGTAACTTTGTCAGCTCTCTGACCTACATAACTAATTTTTTGTTAATACATTCTCATTTTTAAACTGATCTAAACTTCCTGCAAAAACAAACTGAACATTGATCATTCAAATTTTGAACGGTTCTTGCCACTGAAGAAAGGCGCGCATTATAATAGTAAAAGCATCTAAAGTTTTTGATGGGAGGGCAAAGGCAGTTCAAAAACAGCTAGCGCTTTAAATTGATTTTGAAGGATTCCAAGAAAAGGAAATAAACAGGTTTTTAGACGATTCACTGAGCCTGAGACGTAGCTCGTTTTTGCATTCATCTTACTTCCAGTCATAAATTACAGCTTCAAGACTTATTTTGAATCAGTTTGATTCTTCCAATCTAGAGCGAATTCATAAAAAACTTTCAAAAACTCCAGAAAGATGTAGAGTCCTATTAGAAAAGTGAGAGTGCAAAAATAAATTTCCTGTACACTTCGGCACCTTCTAGAATAACCAAAAGGACGTCTCCTTCTCGATTTTTGTTCTAAAAAAATAATTCAAGGTTTATATTGCATTTTATTACCATTGATGTCAACTTATGATATTAAGCTGGAAGTCTATGAACCCTTCCTCAGCTGCATTGTGGTAAACGACGGTTTCCTTGCAGTATTTATTTAGGATGTTTAGTTTGTGGTATAACAGGAGTTTTCATTTCCAGGGGATCTAATGCATTCTGATTCTTCTTCAAATACCAAAAACCCAAATAAACTGAACAAGTTAGAAAAGACGAAAAATAAAGTGGTCCTAACAACAGAAGCTGTGAAATCAGCGCATTGTTTGGTGGCAAACAATCACTTCTCCCTCTCCCATACTATTTCTTTCTTCAAATTTCTTGGGCTACATAAATTCTCAAGGATACTACCCCGAGGCAAAAATTGTTACACCAAAAAGTTCTTGCCCGAACTCGATGCCTGCTAAGCACGATTTAAACCATCCGGTGTAAACAATAGGGCCATTGCCCGAAAACAAATCATACCATAACAATAGGCGAGGTTTGATATGATAGAGCAGATCAACTTGATATACTTAAAATTTTGTCACGCTCATTTATTATTGATAAGTAATGTTGACCGTCAAACTGATTGTTCTCTGTAACATAGTTAGAATGATTAGAAATTCATTTGAATCTTCCTTCTTTTTAAATCAGTGAGCACTGACTGCAATGGCTCGTTGAAATTGCACACGTACATTGTTTAGAAACGTGCAAGCTTTTGTTCAAACGTTTTATTTTTGTGACTTTCAATGTTAACTTTAGTGTGCAACCACAGCCTGTCTGTTTACATTTGTGGACAAAATCAAAATAAAATCCCACACTCCCGACTGAACAATGAAAGACCGTATATTTTTATACAGAACTCTGGACTTCAACAAACTGGAGACTCTACCAAGTGATCTGTTCAAGCGCTACAAGTTAACTGATCTGTAAGTTATTCGCTCTGAAGCTTAATATAGCTGACTGCCACTGACTTGGAGTGATTCCTCTTCCTATATGATCGTTTTATCTAAAACTGAATCTCGACCACGACTGAATCAAACCTTTTTTAATTTTATTTTGATGATAGGATTGAGTACTAGCAAACCACTGAATTTGACAAACATCAGGCACTTGTACAAATCCTCTTTAACAAATAATTAACAGCTAGGGGGAAAAAGGCACGACTTACAAACATCCTATCTTTTACTTTGGATGACATAACAATGGCCTATAACTTAGACATATATTTTATTAGAAATATTATTCCATGCTCAACTCAGGTTAAACGTGTTGATGTCCTCTGTCTATCAAGATTTATCATTACCGAGTGCAATTTGTCTTGTAGGCTTACTGAAAAACGATTTTTATCTAATAATTGAAAGATGACAATAAAATATACGTAGACATGCCTTAGTTGAAGGTACCCTAATGGGAAGATTATGATGATATGACCTGCTAGACTCAAGAACAGCAACGAATGAGTATACTTACGCGCCAATCATTGTTCGGGTAGACAAAATGAGAAATGTTCAAGCTGTCATAATATTGAGTACATGTAGATGTGAATTCTAGAGGAAACCTTAAGTTAGGTAGAAAGTTGGACCCCTTGCAAATTCTAGTCAGTACAAGGAAAGAAAATTTTTTCAAATGCTAATGGTATTTAACTTTTATGCGTTTTACAGGTGGCTGGGAAACAACAACTTAAAAAACTTATCTGAAGATCTCTTCACAGGGCAAGATATGTTGAAATATTTGTGAGTAGCAATTACTTGTCACCTTTTGAAGCAAACATTTGGGAAATTCCTTGCTCTCTTCTGTTTCTGACGTGATCGCATGTGCCTGCAGCAGCGTGAACATGATTTCAATTGAAAACGTTTAGTTTTGTATCCAAAGTGTAATCATTTAACGGCGTAACGTTTTCAGATTTATGTAGATCGTATCTACGGGTGCTGATAAGGTAGCTACGTGTTTTTGTGCGTGCGCATTTATAGGTGCTTGTGCGAAGGTGCTAATTACTTTGTTTGTGCAACACATTTAGAAATACCTGAACTTGACTAGCACTACAGAAATTAATAAACAGTTTGGCATGGAAAACTCGAACAAGTTACACAGTACGATCATTTGAAAGGCACAATACTGCTGTATCCTGCGGGCTCATATATCTTACTAAGAGTCGATCAAGAGGACAAAGAAAGGTGTTTAACACAATGGTTCTATCAATAAATTATCGATGCTAATTCAGAGGGAGTAGTGTCCAGTGGCACGTTACTTCCTCAGCATACACAAGATTACTTCAGATGGACCAGAAGGTTTTTGGAAACGCTATGCTGCTTGACGAAAATCAGTTGTAGTATATGTGATGGCTAGAGCTAAAAATTAAGAAACGAATAGTAACTTTTAAAATACCGGTATTGAAGTCCCCGGCGCCGCGTTGGAAAATAAACTGCGCAAACACCATAGCAAGGATGACAATGACCCGCGAAACATAAACCTAGGGTTCAGGGCTCTCCTCTAGAAAATGTTTTCCACATTTATTCTTTAACGCGTACTAAACAATGATCGTATTCGAAGGTAGGAAAACTGCAACGATATCCCGGAACTAAAAGCGAAGATATGATGAAACTTTGCTCTCGAATACAGACTTAAACTAGAAAATCAAGCCAAAAATAGGGAAAGCGTTTATGATGTGGATATCCTAGGTACAATAATATAATCAGAAAATCTCTGCCCTAAGTTTGAAGCATCTTTCGTACAATAGGATCTTTTCTATCGCTTTTTATATGTAGGCGGTTGAGTGGTAATCAGCTGGAAAAGCTGCCTCGAAACATTCTTCAAGAAATGTCCACATTAGAGGAAGTGTAAGTATAAATTTTGTGATTTGTTTTCAAAAATTCTTCGTCAACGTTAATATTGCTTTCCTCTGTATTGCACTTGTGATCTGTTGCTCTCAAGCAGTTCAAAATATGGTTTTATACACCTCTCGTTTTTGATTTATTTATTGGAGCCACTAGTTAGCCAGTCGGACATGGAGTTTGATCAGTATTGTGTGAGTAGTTCATAAACAGGACGTTCCAAAGTTAGAGAATGTTACAATGAAGTTTTACTTCCGTTGTTGACAAAAAAGGTGCCACTCTCCAAAACGAAAAGTTGCACTTTCTTCCTTTCCATTAAATAAAAAGAGAATATATCTTTATTGAAACGCAGACACGGGTTTGACGAATTCTAAAAAAAACAAAACAGAGAAATTACCCTTAAAAAAACTGGTCGACACATTTTTACTCTCATTTTGTACGTTTTCATGCTAACTCAAAATGCCTGCTTGTAATTTTGCATAATGAAAGGAGACTTAAAAAAATCAAATCGTAAATTTAATAATGACATATGCATGGGGTTGTTTTTTGCTCTGGGTCACGTGACATTGGGTGTGTCCAGATGACTTCACCAGCTTGCTGGCGCTCACTTCTTTAAAAAATTGTGCAAAGCTAATCCAATAGAAAAAAAAATTTCGATTTATAGCCAACTGAATCCACTTTCTCCCTTACTCGACAAGCAAACATTATACGCAATGCTTGCATCTTTACTCGCTAAAATGAAAATAAATACTACGCAACTCGGAAATCATCCGTCTGCCTTAGAACTTTGTTAAACCATCGAATAACGTGCATCTATTTATCTAACGTAACAAACCCAAAAAAACTGGACAGGGAAATTTGAATGTTTCCCAGAGAGGGAGTTTTCAAGTTTTCAAGTTTTCAAAGATTACTACAACTGATTACTAAGACTGATTAATGAGCTACCTCTGCCTAAGCTCTATGAGATAAGAATTTCGGCAGAAAAGAAGTTCATACGAGACAGAAATGACAGAGTTCCACATAGCCCTTGGAAATGTAGTTTGTTAACTGAATGTTTGTTTGTTTATTTTTTTCTCGCTGGCATTCATCTCATTCTCCAAACACGTTTCTTCAGGGACTTGTCCTACAATCAGTTGCAGAGTTTGCCACGAGAGATACTAAGCAGTAATACTAAACTGAAAGTACTGTAAGTAGGACTTTTCTATGTAAAAAAAAACCTTTACACGTCAGTGTTAACATTCATACGTGGTGATCCAAACCAGTGGAGAATATCGCTCATTTCTACCTTTCTCGTACAGAGTTTGCTCATTTGGAAATTACTGAGTAAAGTGTTATTTGAGTGATAGATGTCATAATACAATGAAAGGTCTCCCTCCCAGTATTGTCGTAACAGAAGGTTTCTCATTTTTAAGGATGGAATAAATATGTCCTTTGAGTCCAGTTTCTGCATATTGGAGATTCTTGGTGATAATTGATATTTTTAAAGACGCTTGAAAAGCTTTTAAATTTCCTTATTTAGTAAAAAAATTACTAGTATGTTATTATCAGCTAGCCGATTTGGCTCACATTACAGAAATTTTTAGGAGCGGAACTTTCCCACCTTCCAAGGAAAATTTGTGTTCTTAAATGTTAGCTAACCAGTTTTTCTCAAAGGGATTTGTCAAACAACAAAATTCAGCATCTTCCGGACGATGTTTTTGGCAACCTTACTCGGTTGAAAAGGCTGTAAGTGGCATTTTGTACGCCTTTACAGCGAGTGAAACCGTACAATTCTTTTAAGAGATTTTAGTAAACCCTTGCATTGCGGCTATTGCAGATAGAATGCTATTACAATAAACATATCAACGTAAACTACTGCATGCGCTTCACTAGCTTCAGTATATAACAGAGTGGGGAGAGGTTGAAACCTCTCCGCCCCGGTATGTAATGCTAACTTTAGTGGATGTGGTCACCAATAGCAGTGAAAAGAATATATAGAAAAGAAAAATATAGCTACAAGATTGACTTGCGATATGAGCAACAGTTCGAACTCATAGTTTCGATGCACCAACACTGAGAAGTGAATTCCTGTCATGATATGTAAACGACCATTTAAACAGCAGAATTACAAATGGCACCTTTTCTTTTACATTCTCAAGTCCGGGAATAAAAGGTTTAGCTACTCAGCTAAAATAAAAATAAACAGTTAAGTTTTAATGTCAATTCACGAGGTCCCTATTGGGATAAAAAACTCTCCGAGAGTCTCAAATACCAACGCAGTTAGCTTGCTTTTCAGCTCTTTTCCTTTTGTTTTTTCTTTTTAAGCTTTCTCTCCAATAACAAACTTCAGCGTTTGCCAAAGTTAAAAAATCTCCTCGAGATAGAAACATTGTAAGTGATTTGTGTTTGTAACAAAGACTGGTTCAGTGCGTGTCTTGTTTAATGGGCAGAAATGAAAAGAGAGCTTTGGGTAAAAACAGAGAATCAGTGTGCCGACCCATTATTTCTCTGATATTCTCAGACTTAATTAAAAGCTAGTTTAAGGATTTTAATCCAAAAATATACAGTACCTTTTAAAATAAATGCAGAAAATAAGAATCATTAACTATTATATTTGTTAAGATAACGCACATGTGGAGGATATCGCATGGCCGCGCGAAGATCCGAACTTTCTCTTCGACTTTTGAAAGATACTTTTCAACACGAGACGATAAATTTCGTATCGCTAAGCGGCCATGTAATATTTATTATATGAACACCAATAAAAACCTAATAATTTCCCTTTAGCTGCAAAATGGTGCACTTTATTACGGGACTTTAGTAACAGCAGTATTTTTACTTGTGAAGATAACGTGCTACTTTTACTCTACGCAAAAGCTCGCCAGGTATTTCATTAGTGTTTATATACCAAAATATGATACCACACACTACAGAACAATCAGAACAATCAGAACAATCAGTGCAAGCACGATGTGATCAAAATGTCCTCGTCCCGGTGAAAGCAGTCTTAAGCAGTCTGACGGTGCTTTTTAATGAAGTTTTGAACAACTTTGACGAGCAGTAAAACAGTTTCCTGAAGAACAAGGAACAAATAATTTAAGGAAAGATTATATGAGGCGAATAAACGATATAAAAATGATAATCATAGCTGATCCTGACGATAAACATTTCTGAGCCCAAACAATTATTGAAATTTATATTTTCTGTTAAATAGTGATACAGAGCGTCTCGTGCATTTCATTTATCTCGTAGCTACGTGGAGAAAAACAGCCTCGCAACTCTGTCACCGGATCAGTTCCAAGGCCTGTCCAAATTGAGAGACCTGTAAGTAAACCCAGCAATTTTATATGAACAGAATGGTGAACGGAATTTATGTCTGCAATAGTAAAAATTCATGACCTTACACGAGATATCTGATCATCTGAAATCAATGTTCATTAGCGGCTGTCTTATTTTTTGGTTCATTTGAATTTTCTGTTAGAGGATGTGCGGTTGCGAAAGAAAAAAAACATATACTCGAGGAATAAGTAATCTTCTAAATTATAAGTTAAATTGTATCCGTGGCGTGATGCAAAGGGTGAGCAGACTAATTCCCTGACCCACTTTTGCTCAAGGTTTTGTTGAATTAATCAAACTAGTGTGCTTTGGTTGGCTTAGATTCAAACACTTTGGAGGTTACCAGGATCACGTATGACGTTGCTCGAGTTTGAAGTTGCTATATCATCCAGGATAGCAAGTGCCAACTCCGATCTCACTGGCAGGGATTCACATGTCAGAAAAAAATAAGACAATTACTAAAAAGAATGTAGAAATTCTTTCCCGTACATAAATCGGCGCGTACGCATACTGGAATTAAGCAAGGCAACCGCTATCTACCATTACCTAATTTTTAAAGTGATCCTTAGCAATCTTCTTCTCAGCGTCACGCAGTTTATAAAGATATCTTTGTGATAAGACATGGTAGAGTCGACAAAGGAATTAGAAGATTGTTTGCAACTAGAGTTTTCTGTACCTTAGGTCACGGTAATAATGATTTGTCTTCTTTGTCGTTCAAGGGCTGTTTATGAAAACAATATTCAGTACCTGCCGCGTGGAGTTTTTAAAGGCTTAACAAACCTGCAGTCTATGTAAGTCTATTTCTAATTAGCATCTTTAATCGAAGTTAGTGAAGCACTGCAAAACTGGGGTCTTGTGAGAGTGCAGTCGTCCGCATGTTCTGCATCTCCGTCATTTGAGAAGGTTGTATAAAAAATTATTCACGAGTGACCACGATTGAAAGCGAACGACCACGGGCGACCATTAACAACCAAAATTGACCACAAGTGGCTACACGTGATGTAAGGCAAGAAGTTATAAATTTGGCTGACATCAAAATTTCATTATCATCAGGTGACTTTATCCAAAAACTTGGGATTTCAACGTTGATGAACCATATTCCCAGAGACTGACATATGCAATGTATCACCTCCTTCATTGAAAGGGTAGTTCCCAGAGCTACTTCGCTGTCAAGAATTGTTATGTAATGAGCCCGTTTCCGCCTAGAGGCAGAGGGAAGGAACTTAGGGAAATGAATGGAAAGAAAACGAGCAATAAATAACAAAAATACGTAAAATATAAAACAAAAGATAAAAACGAAACAACAAAAATGCAAAAATGAAAAGTTGACAGAGAAGAATGACGAGTTATTGATACCGGATAAAAGGCTCGTGTGACGGGAAGTAGGAGGGTGCCACCATTCCTCCCTTCCTCTGGCTACTGCTTAGTAGTTACTCTTGATCATACGAGTAGTTGGTGGCAAGAAGTGATCATTCGTGGTCGCTTATAGACAATCGTGGTCACTCATGGTCACTCTTGGTAACGCGTGGTCACGCGTGGTCACGCGTGATCACGCGTGCTCACTCGCGCTAACTCACAATCAATTATCATGCTTTTTTTTTTATCTAAATTCATGTTTTCATGTTTGTCGTTAACAAGTTATTCTTTCCTGCTATCGTCATTTACAGGAGCTTTTATTTCAACAAAATCCGCACAGTGAGCAACGAGCAATTCAAAGACATCGCGCAAAGTATTCGATTCCTGTGAGTATGAAACAACTGCAATTATTCAACGTGTACGTGGGATTGAAAGCGTTACGGAGAGTGAATTCCAAACTCTAAGGAGACAATGCCTTTAATTCTCGTATTAGCGTCCCTTCCCTTTTTTTTTACGGACAAGTAATCCAGTCAGCCTAATCATGCAAGTTGAGAATTATGTTATTGGAGTTGTCCATAGATACCTCTACGAGTGTAAATCTAAGGACGGGCTTTGTATATTAATGCATAGTTTATACCATTAGTCACGCGCAAATTTTACACTCCTAAAACCAATCATGATCAGATCTTGCCACTGAAGAACCTTCGGGAAAACTAAATGAGGGCTTCCTCTCAATTAAACGTCCCCTCTCAAGTAGATTACCGATGTAATATTGCATGTATACACATCTCCACGTAATAGGTATGTTTTACGTATTCAGTAACGAATTATTCGTATTCAGATGTGCGTGACTTGGTTACTTGCTCTCTCGTCTTCTAAAATGCCCATTTTTCCCATTATTCAGGGTCTTAACTGTATGGGTATCAACGCAATTGACCAAAAGTTTTTCATCGACAGTGGTATACCCTTCCATTCCTTCCTCCCCTCTGAATCCCAGGGAGTCTCACGAAGTGTTAAGAGGTGAATTTTTGGGGGTATGAGAACTGGGTGGAGCAAAGGAAAAGAAGAGAGCCCAAAAGCTTGAAAACACTTGGGCTAAAGACAGCAGCATCTTTATAACTTAGCGAGTGGTGTTCAATTGAATCCCTTTCCTTTAATTTGCAGCTACTTCCATCACAACGAAATGCGAGAATTACCGGCCGGTTTCTTCTCGAACATGGTACATTTAATAACAGCGTAAGTCAGCGTAATATTCTTGATGTCTGGAGATCTTTACTTGAGAAATTTTATTTATCTGTATACAATAAGTCAGCTTGTAGAGTAGTACTATCACCCTTTCATTGTCCTCAATTCATATATTAAAACGAATCAAAATTTTCCACTTTTTCCTATTTTGTGATTAATTTGAACTCTTTTCATGAACTGTAGGACTGTAGACACCGACCTGATGTGTTGCCATTTGACGAAGGAGGACGCGGATTGCGACTATACTTATGTCGACATGTCCAGCTTCTCCAGTTGTGAAACTATGTTCAGAAATCGAGCTCCTAGGATATGTGTCTGGGTGGTCGGAATTATGTCGTTGGTTGGTGCTGTGTTTGTGATCGTGTGGCGGCTGGTATTTAAGGAGACGAAGAAGAAAAACAAAATACAGTCTATCATGTTGATACATTTGGCCGTGTCTGATGGACTGATGAGTGTTTACCTTATAATAATAGGTGTGATGGATGCCATTTGGGCAGGGCAGTTCTTCTTGTATGACTATATCTGGCGTTCAAGTTTGTTCTGTCAGATAACAGGTGCCATTGCCGTGTTGTCGAGTGAGGTGTCTGTTATGACTATTTGTTTGCTCTCCGGGGTTAAGAATATTTTGTTCCCCTATCGTGGAAATTCCCTTACAATCAAGGTTACGCACCTTTTCTGCTTCCTTATCTGGATCGTTGGTGGGTTAATTGCATTTATTCCCACGGTGGGCATCGACTACTTCGGCAGTCGTCAAAAAGGTCACCACTTTTATGGCAGATCAGTTGTATGTCTCCCATTGCAGCTATCTGCTGATAAGCCCTCAGGCTGGGAGTACTCTGTTGCCATGTTTGTTGGTTTAAACTTTACCCTTGTGGTCTTCGTCATTGTGGCCTACTCCATGATTATCTACAAGTCCTGCACATCAAACCGGCGCCTGGCTCAGCAAGGGACCGAAAGAGAGAGAAAAATGAAATCCAAGCAAAGGCCAGCCGATTTGAGAAGGGAGGCCTCGCTCGCCAAAAGAGTGTTCTTCATTGTTGTTACCGACTGTATCTGCTGGCTGCCTATTGTGGTGATTGGAATGACGTCTCTCTTGGAAAAGTCCTTCCGTACACCTGGTGGCCTGGCAGTTTGGATCGCAGCCTTTGTTCTGCCGGTTAATTCTGCCATCAATCCCATTCTCTATACTTTATCAACAAAACAGGTGATAACTCGCAACCTTCATATCTTTGATAAGCTGAAATTTAGAGGATACTTTTATATATATTTGTTCCATGCCGTGAAGAATGTAAGGTGAACCAGTTTAAGGAAAAAATTTCGCTCAGCACGAAGAAAATTTAGCGGCATTTCATATTTGAATATTTTCGGTTTGTCCTTGATCTTCCAAAAGAAAGAAAAGTTCTTGTAGAAAAAAACCTTCTAAAAAATAGAACGCACCATAAAGGTATTACATTTTGACGATAAACAACTCAAAATAATTTTACAGTGGCATCCCCCGAGTGCTTTGAGGATCTTTTTCCATTGAGAAGAGAGCATTTTGCAGTTTGAATTAGCGACTTAAGCCGAAAAGAGCTACTACATTTGCGAAGCGAGCGAGCTGCGAAATACGATATCTTAAGTTCTTCAAAAGACTGATGGAACAGAAGAACTGATAAACGATAGAACGGTGCATCGGCGGAATTGTGAAATATGTTGGGACGCGGAAAGACCGGATACTTTTTATGCATGAAAAAAAAAGAGCCTCAAAAGATGGAGTTTTGATAAAATAGCAAAGCTATTCATAATTCACAGGCGAATTAAAAGAAGCAAAGGCATTCAATGTTGGAGCCTAGAGGATTGGGAAACATGCCTCTTTCGAGCTAGCCCCTTTAAAGTATTGTTGTATTTACATTGTTAGCATTATTATTATTGCTAATACTAATATTTGTTACCATTCTATTATTGACTGAATGTCAAATGGACAATATATTCCTGAATCATCTTCCTCTGGTTGAAGAGGGTACTCATCATTATGTGGGATGCGGCAGGTTTTCTGTTTAGCAGTCTTTGACTGTCTATTTTTGTTCTTGATACCGTGAATCCAGGTACGACGTATTCTTAGACCTAAATTCCAACAGTGCTTGGGCTATTTGATAGAAAAGTGTGGACGAAATCAGAGCAATGAAGGTACGTTTATCGAAAATCATCTCTCTGGGAAAGTAGGACTATCATTTTATTTTATTGTGCATTGAAGATACGGTTTCCCAAAACAAACCTGTTCTGCTGCGGTTTATGTCAAAATATACTTAACGTTGACATTAGGTCAAGTAATGTTTCGTACAACCTCTGTCTTCTGAATAACCCTAGGCATGAGTAATTCATTTCTCACTTTGAGAAATGCCCAGAGCTAATTTTATTTACTTTGATTTTCCTTGGTTAAGGGTACGTTTAGACAACTTGAAGGGAGGTCATCGTCAGAGTCCTGCTAAGACTTCACAGCAGGAAAAATTTACGTGAGCGTAGTGACAGCGTAAACTCAGGGTGTAGTTTAAATTACACAACTTTACGCTTCCGTTACTCTACGTAAAGTTGAGCTTTACAGTACCTTTACGCGTACATATAAAGCTAGCGTGATGAAACACCAACTTCACAAAACACCTCTACGTTTTGCTTAAAGCTTGAGTAAACCCTACCTTAAGCTTGTGTAAAGCTAATATACAAGCTCCTTTACGCCAAATATATATCTATACAAAAACTCTGGAAACGTTCAAAATGCCGGTAAATTTTTCTTCCCAAGTTTTAGCAATTAGGATGTTCATTTGTTAGCAGCGCTAGCATCATCACTGATGAATACGAACCAGACGCACGGCCACGCCACTCAGGTAGTACTAGTCGTGCACGATTATTTCGGCTGTGTTAGGGCACATCAGCACGGGGTAGCCAGCAAGGTCTCATTTGCGCTCTCAGTCTAAGAGAGTTAAGAGATGGCGATGATGATGTAAGCACCCGCTATATCCGCCAGCTCCACGTTAAACATGTGGTAACTGTTGAGAACTGTAAAACAGTTCTCCCACGGCATGCGTATGGGGATAAGATTATTTGTAACCTGTGTGCTCAAAAAAATTGTAAACAACACTAATGACAGCACTGAAGCACACGTACAATCCCCTGGTACGGCTTATATCGTATGCATGCGCACAACCATATCACCCGTGAAGTGGCAGCCATGGACAGCAGTTTCGCCCTTGTTGTGGTCACTCCATGACTGTGTAAATTGATCTTTAATCACTTTTAAACAACTTTAAATAATAGCTTAAAGTTGGTCATACAACTTTAGGCAAATTGAGGCCATATTTACGTTTTCGTAAAGCTGCATTTTCATGCTGTGAGCTTGCATTTTTAAGAGTTGTCCTCTGCGATGAGTGTGAGCTTTAATTGACTATAGTATTTGTCGTGTAAGATTGTTTCATTAAATTTCATTAGTTCCTCAAATCTGATTAAGTTTCATTGCCACGCGATAGCCTTCTGGCGTTTGCACTTCTGCGTGATTATCTTAAAAACTGATTATCTTTGGCTAATCAAGCGTGTTGAAATGGCTTTTACCTTCATGATTGTAAAATCAGTGAGCTGATCGGCGTATCATATACGAAGCCATGAGAAGACACACAGGGCTTGTACTGTAAGCATCTCAGAGAGCTCCATATAATTCCTAATTCAGGAATTGTATGGAGCTCTCCGGAATACTTACAGTGCAAGCCCTGTGTGTCTTCTCATGGCTTCGTATATGATACGCCGATCAGCTCACTGATTTTACAATCATGAAGGTAAATGCCATTTCAACACGCTTGATTAAAGTTGTAACTGTTTTCCAAAGGCCAAGATGAGGGCATGGAAATGCGAGTGATCGAAGAAGGTATGAAACATTTATTAAGCTCGAGTAAACATGGAGACGTAAATAGAGGTTCCGCCCTTTAGTTTCGGTGAGAGAGTGAAAAAAATCATTCCTTATGAGCCATCTAACCCTTGGAGTCGGAGGCCAGGATGGGCGAAGGAAAAAACACTTAAAATGACCGGAAAGAAATACCGCTGATGTTTATAGGAGAAACTACTTTATGAAAATTGCTACTTCGATTTGTTTTTCTTGAAAGAGCTGCTATCAGAGTTGTTTTTTTAATAAATACCGTCAAGAGAAAGTGCATAGGAAATAGCAGTTGTAGTACAGAACACTTTTTATTTTATAACTTTTCCCTTTTCAGTTCTGATCCATCAAGAGGCAGAGAGTGATGACAGCGATGACAGTGATGACGAATCGAAATTTCTAAGTGGGCATGGGCAAAGCGCAGAACAGACCGATCATGAACAGCCTGGAGAGAGAGATGAGACTGAACAGGATGAAAAATCAGAGGAAGACCAAGAAGGCCAATCAGATCAGAGAGACGAACCTGGAAAACGAGAAGAAGAATCTGAAGAACAACATGAGGATGACATGAAAGATGAGCCGGACAAACAAGAAGAAGAATCGAAAAGCGACTGCAAAGGCTCCAAAGGACACGTTGAATATAACATTGCAGATGAACCTGACAAACAAGACGAAGAATCAAAAAACCACTTCGAAGAATCTGAGAAGCAAGATGAAGATGGTATGGAAGAGGAAGCTGGGGAAGACGAGCAGTTTATCGCGAATAAAGGTATGTATACCAACCCTAGCCTCCGCTTCCTTTGAAAAAAAGAAAAGAACTCTGATGCATTGAGATATTTTTCATCAATTTGGAGGACTAATAGTGAACAACATCTTCTCGCTATTCCTTAAATAAATTGTTTGTTTCGACAATATCGTGACCTTCCTTACCCTGCTGAACTACATTCAGGGGTTTACTCGAATAGTGAAATAACTTTTTTCTCATTGGAAAGGCTTGGAACTGTTTCTCTTTCCGCAAAGTGACAAGTTAGTGTTCTCGGGAAGCGCTTTTGCGAGGTTTGCGTTGTACTACGGTGCCCAACTTTATATAACAATGTCGCTATGAATTATTCTGAGCAGAGTGTAAGTATTTAACACAGGGCAAGTTACTGAATGTCTTCTTTTTGCCTTGTGTCATGTTATATTGCAACAGATAAACACAAAACACATGAAAATCTCCCAGCAGCCTCAGGGCGAGAGTCTCCAAGAGCACCGCTGGCCACATTTGACGATGACAGCGACCTTGATCTGTTTTACGAAGCGATCGATGGCATAAAAGAAACGAGTGTGTAATCAATAACACTGTATTCTCAGAGGAGTGCATTCTTTGTGAAACAAATTTCATTTGGAATTGATTAAGTAGTTACCTGCAGTAGTTTTCGTAAATAGCGTCAAAATACAGTTGCCTTATGGTTATCAATTCAAGAGGTCATTCCAAAAGACCGGCAGATAAAGCTACCCATAACATTAAACTCTAAGGGTTTTTCCTTGATAAGTAGTTAACCTTTGAGTAGTCTTTTATAAAATTATTTCAGATGTAGATTGAATTTTAGTTCAGTTAGTGCTAAGTGTAGAAAAAGTAGCAGCATATGGAGTTGTTTAATATATAGGGTCTGATCTGAACAGCAGGCAAACGTAATAGGCTGCAAGGGAAAACATTACTTTCACCCCTTATTTACATGTCAGTTGTTAAAAGTGGTAAGATTAAGTAGACTGCTGTGTTTTTAGGCAATGCTAAGCCAGAAATCGTATTCATTCAATCTAACGCTGATATCAGTAGATGGCTGTGTTGTATTACATCGCTAGGCCATGAATCATAATTATTCAATTTAAATTAGTTACCATATATTGCTATCTTTCTTATGATTTTTTTTATTAAATCTTAACGTCTTATGATATATTTTATAGATGGCTTGTAGTATAGCAATGCTAAGCCATAGTTTTCATTTATTCAATTTGAAGTCACCATCAATATCTTACCTATTGTAAGCATTCAGTACCAGGCTGTGTTGTATAGCAATGCTAAGCCATGAGTCATATTTATTCAACCTGAAGTTATCTTAGTTATGATTTTGACATCACAGTGGTAATATCTGATATTTTTAGTAGATGGCTGTGTTGTATTACAATGCTTAAAGCCATGAATCATATTTAGTCAGTCTAAATTTACTAATGATATCTTACTCATGGTTTATTTCATCGTAATTGTAACTTCCACTATGTTTAGCAGAAGGCTGTGTAGTTTAACAATGCAAGGCCTTGAGTTGTATTTATCCAATTTTAAGTTGCTATCGATATCTTACTCGTGATTTGCTCCAAAAGAGATGCTAGATCTTAAGTAATTAGTAGATGGCTGCATTACTTGACAATGTTATGCCATATATTTTATTTACCCCACGGCACGCATGTACTAAGTGCTCAGGTCGGATGATGCATGTGTATCTGGCTCACATATTTATTCATTTGGATTTTTTGCTCTCTCTACTCCTAAGTAAATTTTGCAGAAGCTCGTACAAATTAAAAGAAAAAAAAAGGTGTTACTGACGTAATACAGAAAGACAGGAAGACGAACATCAACTGAGTGATATGTATCAGTCAAACCTATGTTGGTAAACTGTCAACTATCCAGTGAAGTCACTGTATGTTGTCAAGCATGTCTGCCTAAATAAATAAAGTTTTAAAAAAAATTGTGATTTATTCTAACTATCCATTAACCCATAAACCCATTGACTCCTAAGAATGACTAGCATCTGATTTCTCCTTACCCCCTCCCCCCATGTTCCTCAACTCTTTGACCCCTAAGAGTTACTAGCATCTAATTTCTCCTTACCCCCTCCCCCCATGTTCCTCAACTCTTTGACCCCTGAGAGTTACTAGCATCTAATTTCTCCTTACCCCCTCCCCCCATGTTCCTCAACTCTTTGACCCCTAAGAGTTACTAGCATCTAATTTCTCCTTACCCCTCCCCCCATGTTCCTCAACTCTTTGACTCCTAAGAGTTACTAGCATCTAATTTCTCCTTACCCCCTCCCCAATGTTCCTCAACTCTTTGACCCCTAAGAGTTACTAGCATCTAATTTCTCCTTACCATATCACCCCTGAATCAAACAGTAAGGTCACCAGAATAAAGGAAATAATCGCCAAATTCAGAAGCCCTCAATTGTTAAACAAATTCTCCTCAAGACAGTATCGAGAATATGCATATTGATGTTAGATGTACATCTATCAGCTAAGAGGTCAAGAGTGGATTTTCTTTTTTAATGAAAATTTCCATTGCCTCAACAAACTGCCGTAATAATCCTAAATTTTCTCATTTGATCTGATCGCCCGCCCCTAATTCAGGATATAAATGTAATCGTAAAGAAGTAGTATTCTGGCGGATTGTACGGAGCTGATGGTGGATGTAGAAGTGTTACAATTTGATAAAGTTCTATTCACCCGACAGTGAATTCACGTGTGGGAGGATATAAGGAAACGTTTCACTTGAGTTAAAGCATATCACCAAAACCCACATTCTTCAGTAACCAATCAAAAGCGTCCTGATAGGCCACAAACAAGAGATTACAAAGTCTTCTATAATCAATCGGTCATGATAACATGCATGCAGGGAATCTCTGTTCAAGTTTCTCGATTGCTGCGCTCACCCGTGAGATATTGAGCTGAAAACAAGGAGAGAAATTAACAGACCACATCTACAAACAACCATGTATTATTTTGTTTTTTGCATAAACACCATAGGCCTTTACTGACAAGAAAATTCAGCAAATGACCTCTGATTGAGAATGGTGAATGCTGTTCCTTTCAATTATCAACCTGACCAAGTGGCGTGAAAGGCGAGTGACGTGTCAGCAGCTGATTGGAGATATGAAAACAAACGTAAAAATTCACGTACTTTTGTGACACTTAGAAGGGCTGGAAATCCTTCCAAAACACTGCAGTTTTAATAATAAATAATGTTACAGTAAGATCAATTTTGAAATAGGTTTTACGACTGAAAGACCAAGCATGAAATTTCATTATTCGAGCTTAACTGGTGTTAACCGGTTGCTATGCAATTGCTTTACCCTTTACACCCTGACCTCACATCAGAATGCATGTTCTCTTTACTGTTCTCTATACATTTCCTATGCTGCTGCCAGGGAGAATTTGCGTAACAATCCTTAATTCTCCTCACCTTGATGTGTGATTCAGGCGTGATATTGTAAGGAGAAATTGGATACTGGTCACTCTTAGGGTTTAAAGGATTCATGTTTGCCGAAGAGTGTGCAGACATTTAAAATGAAACAACGGAGTGGTAGTTCTAAATTTTTCGCTGAATTTTGAAAAGTTAGGTATAAAAACTTCCAAAAAAGGAGTAAAATACAATTCAAAGAGGAACTCGAAAAAAAGTGTTTCATACCAAAAATAAATATTATACAAGCACCTCAGCACAATTTGGAACACCTACCTGACAAATATGGCTTGCCGCGGTGACAGATCGCGATGTTCTTGAGGACGAGAATAAATTCAATGACTGAGTTTACACGAAGCAAGATCTTTCTCAGCATCTGAAGCATACTCTAAAGAATTTGAACCATCTTCACTGAACACACTTCAACGAGGCGAGTTTGCTGGAAAAAGTGCAGAACGCAAGGGAATTAATGCCATCTTCATCTCTGATTTCTCCAAAAAATGAGGCGAATATTTGAAACTTTAACACGACATTCGCATTTTTAAGCTTTCTATGTGTTCGTCTCCGCCTGACCAGATTTTCAAAACATTTTTTTGGCATAAAATGTAATATTCTTGTTATCATTTCGTTTGTTGGGTATAGTATCACTCAGTCTGAGAGTATTTTCCTCATGTGGTCTCGTTACTTTTCCACACGACACACAATGTAGTAACTCCCTTTTCGCAGCAGAGAGGCATTTTGTCTGCGCATGTGCGAGTGGAATTAGTTTGGCACATTCAGCGCCATTTTCATGTTTTCAACGCGCTTCTGGGGGTTTCCAACTGGACGAACGACACCTTTTTGTACTATTTTTTGAAGGTGGGTGAAGGAGTATGACAAGTTCACCAACATTTCTAACTCTGTGGATACTCTTGGTGTTTGCAGATGGTGGTTGAGGATATTTTAATCATCAAAGTACGAACAAAACGCCAAAAAAGTCCAAAAACTTCAAGTTTGAGATTTGATTTACTGAAGATCACATGTGCACAGGAGATTACAAACCTCGAAGGTTAGTCTCAAGATGGTGATGTTTCAATTTTGATTTTTTTTTTACTTCAACTTGGAAGTAAAATTACGTCAAGTTTGAGGTGATCCCAAAGCATCAAATCACTTTAAGTAACATCGTCCTTTCGTTTTCTTTACAGTCACATAGGACACAAGGCCGTTTAAAAAATGTTCCAGCCTCAGGATTGAGATGCTCTTATCACAACCCTCAGCGAATTATTTTTTGGGAGGTTTTGGTAAATTTTCCAAGTCATGACCCAGAACCGTCTTTGGTCTTTTTGCTCTCTAAGTCTGTTGTACATGGTAGGTAGGCATGTGTCTTAACAACGGTTATGGTCTTGCCTCAATCAACTCCTCTTTTGGCTTATTTTTTCCCTGTGTTTTAGTGGTAATTTTTATCATTGCCTTTTCGAGCTTGAAGTGCTAATTGGAGGAAAAACTTCCGTAAAACTTATGTATCACATGGCCCCAAAATCCTTCACTACTGTCAGTTAACTGTTTATTTGTCTAGCTTTCGGTCCAAATAGTCAATTTATCTCAAAAATTTCGTGGGATTTGTCTCATGAGTTAGAACTGGCGCTGTTTTCTTTATGTTTATGTGTTATTCGAAACGAATGGCGTCAGCTGTATTCTGTCCTGTTTTATTTCAGAAGAATGCTTTTGCCTAACGAAGTGAATTTTGAGTCGAAGTGCACTATGAATTTCAAACCAGTTGAGTTATATTTCACTTTGCTGTATGTGTCGTGATCTTGAAATTCTTATTTCTTGATAATGATGATAGGAATTAACTGCTATGTTCTCTTCTGTGTGAGGTAATGTGAAGTGACCCAATAATTGTTACTGTTGGTACTGTAGACAGAATGGATGGCTGTGACACTTATTGTGGCAAGCTGTCATTCAAGCCAGTTTTTCATTATTACCAGAAGCTTACTACTGGCATAAACTATCAGTGTTTTGTTCTATGCCTACAATTTGCCTAGACTGATATGCTATATGGGAGTTATGTCTATTTTATTTGTAACTGTAAAATTAACAATATAGTCTTCAAAGGTTTTGTCCAAATTTCAAACGAAAACGAATATGAGGAGTGATCAGTTGAAATATGGTCATATTCCTTAAGAGTGTTTGAGCTTCAAGGCTGAGAGCTAATAAATTTCCTGATGTCTCACACATTATTCTTCTGCCGTGAAATTGACAAAGCCAAACCCCCTGACAAATGTCTGTAAAATTCTTTAAATAGCAGCCAAGTTGGTACTCCTTACCATTTAAGATCACTTCCCACCTTCGCGGGTGTCCTCCAGGAAAAAAACTCGTACTCACACTAGTTTCAATAAAACCCTAACAAACTTTACATCAAAAATAAGCTTAATAAATGCAGTTTGCGATAAAAATGTATATTTAGGGAATATTTTCATTTAGGGAATATCAGAAGCCGGTAAGGTGCGAAACCACCGAGGGTTCTCCTTTTGAATTTATTGGGTATCGGATCCTGCAGCACGAGCAGTCTTATTCACAAGGCATCAATCAACAAAATTGTATTAGGCTTTTCTGATAGTTGGATTGGTTGTCTAGATATCTGCACTTAAAGTTAGAGTAGCGTAAAATATGCAAAACGTGTTGCATAAATGGACCACGTAAAAAATATTTCAGATATTAAAATTTTCTGTCACACTTTCGTTTGTCATTATCCCTGGAATGTTTTGGCGAGATTTCAGGAAAATCGGTCAAATCTACATAACCTATAAATTCGCTCAAAGTGTATTTATTCCTCTCAAAACCAAATGCAAGATTTTAGTTCCTAAAGGTTTGTAAACAAATAGTGCCAAACCAAGAGATTATCTCCTGAAACAGCGAACCAATGAGAAGACGGGACCTCTTAGCATCAATGACAATTGAATCGAAATTTTCCCATGAAAAGTACTGCATAGCAGTCAGTTTTTTTTATCTCGTTCTGTTGAACATTGAGTAATGGGAAAAATTGGCGAAGGAAGAAGCCGCGGCGAAAACAAGTGAAACTGGAGAAACTGCTGAAAAGCAAATCAGCAAGTCGACAGACAGCTTAACTCATACCGTTGTCGCTAAAATGAGTTCCCTTGGGTAGGTTTATTCGTAGTTTCAAACGATTCGAGGCGATTGCCTATGTTTGGTATCAAGACCGGTACTTGCTTATTAAAGGAACTTCGTTCTTAACCTTATGTACGACAGATGTAGATTTGAGGGCGCTTTCTTGTTTTCTTTGCAATCTGGATGCCAGCGTGGAGAGGAGTGCCGTGACTGTTTCTTTTCCCCTTAACAAAATGGTGCCATTTCTCTCTTCTTTGGACCTTTTTTTTTTCTTTGCTCGGGGTCTCCTCTTTAATTTTGATTTATGTTTTTTGAGAAAAGACTTTCCACTAGCACAGGACTTCCACGTGTGGCTTTTGATAACTGCGCGATGTTAACAAAATATGGAAATAACATGAAGTTGCCGCCAATATTCCCGCCGGGGATTCGCCTATTTACCAGATTATGACGCCTTCCTTATTTATCAACTTTTATTTGAAAATACGTTTTCCTAAATAAGTCGGACGCTTTTTGAGATTTTTAAATTTTTCTTTTTGTAAACGTTAGGTAAAATTTCTAGCCTCAATCTAGTGCAATAAAAGAAAAAATATTTTTTCGGCTTTTGAAGGTGGGTAGTAACCTTAAAGAAACTTGCAGCCGAAGATAGCCTTGATATTCGAAAAGCAAAAGGCATTTTGGTTCTGCCCTAAGTTGATGGCCTTAAGAGAATAATCTTATTTTTATTTAAAAGAGTCCAAAATAACTGCGAATACTAGTGGAATGTTGGGAAACGACTCTGAACCTTGGCGTGCTTCCGATCGGGAAATTTGGATTTAGATTTGGAATTCCAGATTTGGGATTTTTCACTAAAACACGAAAAGCACCAAGGATTTCAATGCTGAAAATCCGTCCTTAAGGTGGATATAAGATGGATTTGTTTTTAAAATCCAGAACTAATGAATAAAAGCTAATATCTTTGCTGTTTTACAGCTCACGGTGAATCTCACCGAGACCTCTTCTACAACAGCTGTAGTTTTGCAAATCCCTCTTTAGATTTCCCAAAAGTCGTGAAACATAGACATCCATGCGATCGAGAGTTGGATTTCATAATTGAAATCCACCTTGAGGACGGTTTTCTCAACGTCGTATTCCGTTTTTGGATTTCATGTTTTACCGTAAAATCCGAAATCTGGATTTGAAAATCAAAATGCAGATTTTGCAATCAAAATTGTTGATTAAACGAGACTTATCTGTAAGTTGAAGTTTGATTGGGACTCTACCATGTCATTAGTCCGGAACGAAGGAGTCACATGAGAGTTCAAAGACCTGTAGAGCGAACTCATAAACAATAGTCCAATTTATTGGGTCCACAACGCTTTACATGAATAAAACGTGTCATATTGTACAACAATCTCTAGTTACTGGTTGTAGAGTTCAGCAAAACTGTTCCAAAGTTGAGATCATCTGTGTCTAGGGGCTTAACATAATATCGTGCAAAAGTACGAGCGTTTAACCATCCCGCAGTTTTTATGATCTCTGTTAAGGTAGTCCTTTGGCTTTACAATGCGAAGTTGAAGCCGCTCTGCTACTGTGCGGGGAGTATTTTTTAACATCTATACCTGACTGTTCCAGCACATTTCTCACCCATCTTGCGATGGTATCCTTGGTAACTGGTTTAAATGGTTTAGCATAACTGATTAATAGCTGAGTGACTTCTTTTCTAAACGGATTCGTCCTGGTTAGGTATTCCTTCAAATAATCCACGACGCAGATTCTGTTGTCATCTGGGTATGCTATTACCTTAATGGGAGCCAAATGTTTACCTGGCTTAGTTTGTTTAAGCTTTTCGTTGATGATAATTCGGAAGCCATCGTCTAGTTCCTGAATAGAACTTGTGTCCATGTAAAGTAGGGTTTGTCCTCTTTGTCCAGTTGTTAGACATAATAGCATGCTTAAATTCAACGTTAGGTCCTTCAGGGTTTAGGAACCCTTAATAGGACTAAATCTTTTAAGGTAGTCTAATACATTATTAACATCCCAAATTTCCGTGTACCTAGGTAATGCCGGTTTTAACTCAAAAATGCCTTTCATACAACGGATAACGATAGGGTGCTCACCGAATGGTATATCTTCGGATAAGATTGTAGCTGACAGTGCAGATCTAGCTGTATTAACTGCCCTGTAGCCCAACCCCGACCTGTATACTGAAACTAAGAACTCGATTCCAATGGCAACTCCGAAGCAATAAATGTCGATGTTTCTCTGTTCACAGAAGCCCTGCCAACGCTTTAAGTATGTTTGGTATTGTTTTGCTGTACCCTCTCTCCACGAAGCCATTAACACCTCCGTTGCCGAGGGTGACAATAAGTGGCAGATCATAAGATTTAGTTTGTGCCAGATCGGGTGAATTTCTGACGGACTGCTTGGCAGGGTTGCTAGGGTTCTGCTTGCTTTCAGGTACACTGGTGTCTGTTCCATCAACTGAAGAGCATTGGCGTACCACGGCTGGGTTGGCCAGTCCAGGAGCACGCAGATCCCCAATGCTTTCTCGTGATGTATTTTGCTCAACATGGCGGGGATGACGCTAAATGGTGGAAAAGCATAGAAGTTTAATTGTGACCAGTCCAATTTGAAAGCATCTATGGCAAAAGCTTTAGGGTCAGGCCTGAACGAAACATATTTATCAGACTGGTTGTTGATGCGTAAAGCAAAAAGGTCTACCTCCGGGTAAAAAAGAGTTGGCGTTGTTACGGTAGCTGATACCGGCGGAAAGATAATAACCTCGCTATTTCCACGAGACACAATTTATTTAACTGTAAACAACGGGAGATAACTTAACACGAGCTAACGACTACTCTTGGAACAATCCAACTAAAATTAACTATGTACCTCTCTACGCTTATCTGACCACAAGCAAAGTACTGTCCTTCTCTTTGGCGAAATCTCCTGAAGACTTCCTTCGCAGTATCGCACTCCACGGTAAACAACTCTAGACTTGACAGCAGAATGTCAGTCTCATATCCGAACGGGAAAATCCCTTCACTTGTCACTTGTCACACAATATCGCTTGTAGATCACAAACGGGAAACGAGGTCCCAAATCACAACAACAACCTGACTAGCGAGCTGCTTATATAAGCATCCGAAGAGAGTCTAGAGGTTTCCAAAAGTAACTATTTATAACCATTACAAGAGTAACTATAAATACAAATATAAACTCTATTTTTAAACTGATGAGTAACAGTTATAAAATATAAACTCTATTTTTAAACTGATGAGTCACAGTTCTAGAAAATTCTTCAAACAACATATTGCGTGACATTGACTTTCGCGAACTTTCTAGACAATTCCGATCCTTGTAACAGCTTAAAGCTCTATTTAGGGACCCCGCGTCGAGTTTCCATTCAGACTCTTTTTGGTTCCTCCTTGACTCAAAGTCATGCGATCAAATTTTGCTTCCCAAGGATATGTGCAGCGCTTAGCCATAAATTTCGTAAAATGCACCATTCCCATATTCCTTAGTTAAAGCATTGAGTTGCTCCGAATGACTGGTGCCCATATTGTTGAGTGCATTAACAGCAGTGGTGTTGTCACTGAGTATACGGATATGTGTCTTTCTTGTATGTTTGACAAAACACTGCAACCCCAGAAATATGGCTAACAGCTCAAGATAGTTAATGGATTGATCACTCTCTTGATTTGTCCATAGTCCTCCAGAGGGTACACCATTATATTCTGCCCCCCACCCTTTTTTGGAAGCATCGGTGGTGATAATGTGAGATAGTTTGTCATGTGCTATCACATTGTACTCCGCATTTATCGACCTAGTCCACCACTGGAGTCCCGATATCGCATTTTCTCATAACTCCATGGTGTGTTCAAAATTACCTTTTGATTTGGTCAAATATAGGGTTTTATCCTTTTCGAGGCAACAATAATATAGGGCACCATGCATGCCACCCGGTAAGCTGGATATAATTTTCCCAATAACTCTAGCTACATCCCTAATAGTAGGGTGCTCAGAGTTCAGAAGTATATCACAGTCATGCAGTAAATGAACTTTCTTATCCGGTGTTTACCGTATGGTCATGGTGACAGAGTCAATAAGGAACCCCAAAATTGTCAAGGTTTGTTTTGGTTTTGGGCACGATTTTTCAGGGTGTATGACAAACCCCAATTTACTCAGGAGTACGATTGTATCTATAACATTTGCAATACACCCTTGAACACTTTGGCCTTGGAGTAGATATCGTCAAGGTATTCTACTTATATGTGCTCTAATTTGTGTAGACATGAGAGTGGGGGCTTCAGCAACTTGGTGAAAATTCGTGGTGCACATGAAAGCCCATTAAGGAGACATGTAAATTCAGAAATTTGATTTTCCCACTAAAATCTTAAAAACTTCCTGTGCTCTATACAAACAGGGACAGAGTAGTAGGCATCCTTGAGATCAAGTGATGCCATGTAACAATGTCTAGTTATTAGTTTTGTAATAGTAAACAAGGAGTCCATCTTAAAATAATGATAGGTAACTGGTTCGTTAAACCTTTTAAGGTTCAATATTAGCCTCTGCGTGCTGTCGTTTTTGGGCCGTAGGAAGATGCTAGACAATATTTGCCCCTTCTTATGCGACACTTTTACTATGATGCCTTTCTGAAGCAGTTTAGAGATTTCTCTTTCAATAACATCAGTAACTAGCATACAAGGCAGGGTATGCTGTTGTAGTTTCTCAAATAGGTCAGTCTGTGTACCATTTACATGAGATAGCAACATTTTATCATTACTGATTTCATTCCAAGCTGAAAGGCAGGTACCTATTTGCCCGGCCTGGAATGATTGGCACATCTCAGTAAAGTGTTCAACAAGAGTGGGTAAGATTCATAGAATAGACTTACAATTGTTTTAAGTTGCAAAAGCCGTGTTTCTCTTATTTTATCTCCGCTGACTGTTGTTTTTTCCTTTTCTAAGGTTTGTTGTGGCCTTTCCACAAAAAATCTCTCTTCGCTTTAAAGGCGTTGTAGTTCTGTGACCCAGTTGTATGGCCTTGGCTTTTATGCCCTTTCTGAGTGGTATAGAGGGCCTTGCTAACTTTACTAGCTTCCATGGCATCTCTGAGTTGTTTAGCTAGATCGTCTCCAAAGAGATATTCACTGTCGATTGGTATGTCTGCAGAGCAGATAGTGTTGTATTCCGATTTTAAGGCCAGTTTAATTTGTTCCCTCCTGAGATGCAAGAGCTGCGTGTGTACATGACTTAACATGGCTAATGACTCAACTTGAGGCTCAAAAATCTTTGAATTAGATTCCCCGGTGGAATTGCTGGATAGCAGGTTAGTTATGTGTAAGTTTGCATAAATGACTTTGCATATACTCTGTTACATATTTAACAGATTTAAATCAGCAGATCGTTTTTTAGACTTAAGCTGTGTCCAGATTTCACTGTTTACCTTAGTTCCCTTTATTGCTGTGCAGTTTTCAGGGCATTTTGTACTTTTCTACAAAGAATTCAATTTTTGCAGCATCTAATGTTTTTCCCCAACGCTTTTGTGCAATTTGTGCCAGCTCTGTTTTGATTTTGTCGCCGGTGGCTTCGTCATCGTCGAGCTGGTTAGTGAGTTCTCTGAACAGAGTTTCACTAGCGGACGCTTCCCGCTCTTTTTGGCCGGTGGCTTTCTATTGCTTGGTGAGCGTGTGGATCGTGGACGTCCTTATCGACGTCCAAGTCATCCTCAGCGCGGAGGCTTAAATTATCATCAGAGTAGTTTTTCCGTTTTGATGCGGGCCCTTCATTATCAGTGTCAGAGTCACTCATCTGATCTGGTTTTCGTCGCTTCGACGACGATGTTGCTTTACCAGATACCCCGGTGGGGTTGTTTTGTTTCATTTCGAGTAAGATTTCTGCAATTTGGCCCATATTTTCGTTCATAGCCTGGAGCGTTATAGCCAAGTCTTTGTTTGTGATATCGTCCTCACCGTGAGAATTTCCACGGGTAGTTTCAGCAGCGTCCTCGAGGGCGTCGCTATATTTGATAGGTTCAATCATTGTCCTGTGAAAAGAGGCAACAAGGAGAGCGTAAACCTGCAAACATTTAAATAGGTCGTATGCCTTAAGAATCTGTAGGGTATAAGAAACAGGGATGGCTCTGATTGAGTGAGAAAAATAGTATTTTGGTTAACTCACCTCTACGTAAAGCACTGACTTTGGCAAAGGCGCCTGCACTGATCGGTATTGCGCATGCGCGTCACATGTGACTTCGTAGTGACGTAAGACTGATGACATGTAGAAGCCAAGATTTCTTTGAACGCGCTTTCTTATTCCTGATTGGCCGTGATTACTTCTCGACCCAGTTTCCTTGGAACCACATTCAAAATGGAAGGAATTTTATTCTGGTCGTGAAAGAACTAATGTCGCGCTGTTTAGTCTGGACTGTACGTTTGGACAGCTGTGTTACATTTGGTAACCTGTTCTAGAGAAAAAGTATTCTCCTCTTTATTTTGTACATCGAATGTGTGAAATAGCTACCACCCGCCTCGATGAAAATTCTAATTTATACTTCGACAGGTGAGAGGTCTTGAAAAGATTTCGTTCGATTCAATGTCTATGAAATGTATCTTATTAGGAGAATTACGTACTCTCTAACATATGTTGAAAGAACTGATCACCAAGCAATGGGTTGATGGACAAAACAATGACCTCAAGTCCACGGACAGAACCTCATTGGACTACTCAAACATGGACCAACCATTTGATTTTTAATTTTGGTTTTCTTTTTCGTTAGTCACAACGTACAAACACCTCGAAATTTGTGAGATCATTTTAAACATTCAAAATCCTTCCTTCGAAATATAGTGCCAAGTCATTTTCCCTCCCTCAGTATCGGTCATGAAATGAGGCGGGAAATCGTTAAAATTAACTGTTTTCTTCTTCAGTGTAGTAGATTGACGAACGAGAAACAAAATGTATCAAGCAAGTCATTAATTGAAGATGTTTAAATCGTACAGCATTTAATTTAACTTTTGTGTTCTCTTCCTCTTGTTTCTTGGAAAATTCATTTACATCTTCGTCGCTCACCTCATTATTACAAATCTTGCAGCCATTATTCCAAACAACAAACAAAGCAAGTTCATTCAGCAAAGTTTGAGAAAGCGGGAATGGTGACATGGTTGCTCAATATCACCACTCGTGTTACATAGTTGTGTAGGATGATCATATTGATTCTGCAGAATTCAATGCTTTAGTTGCAGGTACAGCACTCCCCTCTGTGATTATAATAAATAACAGGGTACATGCATGTAGTGACCTCAATTCCAGTCATTTGAGTGACTTTTTTGTACAGTGGGAGATAATTACATGCTGATATTTTTCATGGCAGATTGAAGTGATAGTGCATGCCGCTGACAGAGATGACCAGCAGGGAAAGTTTTGGTGCAAATGACAACATACTGGATTTGTTTAAAGAAGTGGCTTCGTGCAGGTAAGAATAAAAATTCTTTAGTGGGAGGAGGAGGAGGGGATAATGTAAACTGCCAAATACACATGTTTAACCCCGGCTCCCAGTTATTGGCCCATCTACTTGTGAACAAGAAAATACATAAATCTGATTATTACAAGCCCACTGACCCCCTGGATATTAAAGCCCTTCTTCAGCTTTTCTTGTTTAGATAATAGCAAAGTTGGAAGTACCACTGCTGTGAATAAGACATTAAATTTTTAATAATTAAGAGAAAAGATGAGCTTCAAGGAGAAAGTCTGAACTTCTTTTTTGTTGTGTTCCAATTTTGTTCAGGTTGTCAGTTTTAAATTTAATTCTGATACAAATGTATTGAAATGAATTCAATTTACCAATGCAAAACGCTTTTTTTCATTTTTCTTATAATCTACTTCCCTTCTCTTCTTCCTCGTGTAAGTATCTAAGTGGAAATTACACATTATTCATTATTCATTATAATAGCTTCACTCAAATTCTGTTGGTCTAAATGCATCACATGACTGAGAGTGCCCCAACTATCACTGGGGAGTACTGGTGATCTTTCTCATTTTCATAAATTTTCAAACTTAACATTTGATTTGAGAAAAGACTTGAAGATAATAGGGCGTACTGACAATATTACAAGCCCACACCTTTTTCTTGAACTTCACTCTTGAAAAACACTAATTTTTTTGTTCCTCTAATCAGATAAATTCTATAGACAAACACCTGTGCACAGTTTTGTACCAAATGTCTAGAAAAGCTTGTAAATATTGGCAATGCCTATACCCTACAACGCATCAAGTTCCCACCTTAAGCAAAAGACCTGAATTGTTTATCAGCATGTCCATTATCCCCAAATGTCTTCTGGACATGGATGTGTCCTGCAGATGTGATATTGAGTTGATGGTGCAGAATATTAGTTACATTTAATTCCTTACTAAGTTTGCCACAATTATTTTTGTACCTGCTGTAAAATATATATATTTTAAATTTTTTAATTTAAATTACTCAATCCCCCATTACAGCTAATACTTAACTTATGATATATTATAAAAGAGGGATAGTCATAGCAAAACACATCACAGACACAGTGCAAATACTTCAATTCATAATGGTTCCTATCTTTTCCTAAATCTTGACGCTTCTTATATCTTAAGGCAATAAGTCTTTCACTCTCCTTCTTGGCTACTACTTTGGGTACAAAAATTAAACTTTGGGATTGACTTGTTTCTCCTGAACTCCCATATACACCGTGTACTAAGCACTGTCAGATAATTTAGTAGTTCATTTCTATTTAAAATGCCAATTAAAACTTCTTTTAGAAATAGGTTCAGGTTTTCACTATGAGAATTAGACCACCAATTGCAAAACGTGTTCCAAAAGGCTTATGAGCAGTCATAAAAGAGATGATACGTACAAGTGTTCTTTGTAAATTGCACGGAAGGAACACATCTCTGACCCAATTGACCCAATTTTAAATAATTTGGTATTTGTAAACAAGATGCTATTTAATGATTTATACTGAGAAGACCAAGGCTTGGAAAATATCCATTTATTTTTAACACAACTCAAGAGTTTATTATTGAAGGTTTAATCCATCTTATTAGAACGTCAGACCAAAATTGAAGTCCTCTAGTGATTGATAAAGAAAATCCCAGTCAATAGAATCAAAGGCCTTTTCAAAATCTATAAACAGTAGAATACCAGACATCTTGAAAAATTCAGCATGATCGATAATGTCGAGAATTGAGTGAGCCACCTCTCCAATAAATCTACCCTGGATAAAACTCGACTATTATAGTGGATTAGTCGAGGATGGAATTTTTTGATTGTGATATTAATGTCCATGGAAGCAAGGTTGGATTTAGAATTGACTAATGGAGTCAGCCTCCAGTTTCCAGATACATTTCATCTTTACCTGTTTTATCAGGTAGTGTGATAATTGCCTGTTCTTGTGAATTTGATATTTCTCTTGAGACAAAAGAACAATAACTGGTAAAAGCCGTGTATAATGCGCACTTTTTTCTACAAAAATAACCATCAAAATCGCGGTGCGTATTATACACGGATTCCATTGTTTGTCACGCACGTCTCAATTTGCATATGTTAAAAACACAACAAAAAAAATAATACATTTAAAGCTTTGATATAATAACTTATTTCAATGAAAGGCTCTAGGTGCTTATTAGGTATTTACTCTAAAATCAAGAGGAACGACAAAAATCGCTAAATATATTTTCCCAAGTGTGCAAACAGGCACGTGGATCAGATTTCAAAGTGAATATGCAAATTTGGCCGCATGTGAAGAGATCTCCCGCTACATGGAATTTTTCGATGAGACGCAAGAAGAAAGCGAGCGAGAAATATCTCAGGACAAAAGGTTTATTTGAAGCAGTTCTTGATCTGCTGTTATAGGCGAAAACACGCAAATTTCGTATATGTACTAAGGGCACGCAGTGGAATTCATCGTTGTTATATTGTTGTTTCCTTGACTTTACGGCCAGAAAATTTGAAAATTCTAAAGATACGATGGTATGACACAAAATCATATTGTTGCACACTCATAATATTTACCGGGCCATGGAATCGTCAAATTAGCTGGGCTTCGCTTGAAGTTCTTAAGTTTGATTTCAATAATGTCATAAATAACTAAGTAGCAAATTAAAGATATTGATGTTCACGATATAGTAAATTTCTCATTCTTGTTGTCTTAATAAATACTTGTACGAGTATTTATCTTGTCTTTTTTGTCGTGAAAAACCTTTTTTCTGATAAATTAGGTTAAAAACAAGGGTGCGCATTATACATAGGCGCGCATTATACAGGGGTAAATACGGTAAAAGCATATCTGTCATGAGCTCACCTACAGAGCTCCAAAAAGGTTTTGTAAAATTTGGCAGGTTGCCGTCATTAGCAGGAGTCTTTCCATTTCCAAAAGTATCCAGTGTTTTGGCACGTTCTTCAATTATAGTTATTTGTCCTTTACAACCTAGTTTTTCTTCCTATGACAATTCTGGAATGTCGACGTGACCACATATCATGGAATAAATATGAATATTTTTTTCTTTTTCAGTATGTTTGTCACCACCTGGAAAATATTTATGATGTTGATTGTAACAGGAAATTTTTTACAAGAGTAACAACGTGGTGTAAGCCAAAAAGCCACTCTTTTAGCAATGATGAACAAGTAGATTCCATGTTTCCGTGCATCTGTTCTGTAGTAGGTCACAGGTAACGTCAAAATATGATAAGAATAAAGTCTTTCCACATTTGAATGTCTTCTGTGATCTATAACTGCAACTTGAAATCTATTTAATTTATATTATTATAAAGCAAATAATGTAAATGGTGACGTCATCTATGCGTCTCTCCTCTAATAGATCATAAGTAAGAACCAATCAGACTGCACGTGTTATTCAGCTTATTATATAAAGTGCATGTATTTTCTTTGCCTTACAATGTGTTTACTTCCGGTTTGGATCACGATTATTCTACTGCTTGGCACTTATGTTGCTGACATGATTTACAGTAGTCAACTTACCCACATTTCGTTGCAAGTGGTGAATGATGGAGGCTATCCAAACTCCCTTTAAATAAAATGAGGTTTATAAACAAAATATCATCCATGAATTATAAGAAAGGTGAATCAATGATTGTGGAAAATACACCAACACGCAGTTAATTTTTTTTTATATTAGGATTGTGGTAGACTTGAGACTTGGTGTTTACTACCAGAAATGCCACGACCCCGACAGTAGAGGGATTGACTATCGTTCCCGTGGTATGTTCTGGCTGCCGAAAACACATAGTTTTTTAGGATTTGTCGGGCAGCAGACTTAAAATCGAGAATGCAGAAGAACGATTCAGGGAGAGTTCTCGCACAGATTCCAATTGAAATGCAAAGTATGGCAGGGTTTTTTCCAGGAACTGGAGAAGTAACCTTCAGTTCTATCTACCTACCTACCTAATTGAGATCTTTACCAGCATTATTCTAGCTTTTCACAATCCTTCAACAAGATAGTCGAGATAGTCAAGAGACGCTCACTCTTAAAATTATGAGAAAGGTATGGATTTTTGCGAAAAATTTTCCAGCCTTAGCAAAAGTACGAAAATAAAGCTGAAGCCTTAAAAAATAAACGGGGAGAAGTCTGGAATATATTCCTAAGAAGTGCTTAACTAAATTTCCGATTCATCTATTAATTACCGAAACATTGGGAAAGCTTTATCGGTTGCGCTATTTGTGGAAGCATTGAGGGGATGAAAGACTTTTCACCATATAAACAGTCATAGCCTACTGTCGTATGTTCAAAAAAAGCAATTTGCAAACCCTGTATCGTTTGGTTACTTTCAGAAAAGCCACGGAAATCTATCCGTTGTCAAGTTGTGAGGTAATTGAATATATAATCACTCTCCTGTGTAAAAGATTTGAATACGATTCATGGAGTGTAGTTTATTAATCTCATCATGAGCTCTTTTGTTACTTCATTGAAAAATCTTTCAAAACAGTCTATTTTCATTTTTCAGTTTGACGAGTTTTCAACTAATGATTTTGATGATCCAGAGCTTTGTAAGTTGTTATCTGGATGCGAGCAGAAACCAAATGATTCTAGGAATGATGAAATGGAAGAGATGCCTGTGGGCGTCCCCCAACGTCTATGTGGGCGTCCCCCAACTAATGAGAACTTTACCTGCCACTCTTCCAAGTGCCACAATATTGGGAACTGAAATCAAGCCTGTGACCGTAGTTAAGGACCTGGGAGTGCACATTGATTGCCATCTTAACTTTAATGAGCATATCACTAAAACGGTATCTGACTGTATGTTTAAATTAACGAGAGTCAATAGGATAAAACATTTAGTGGATCGAAGCACTCTGATATACCTCATAAATGCTTTCGTCTTTTGCAAACTTTTTTATTGTTCGACAGTTTAGAGCAGCACAAGTAATAAGAATATCAAAAAACTTCAGTTAGTCCAGAACTACGCTTGCAGGATCGTGACTGGCTTGAAAAAGTACGATCACATCTGAGAGGCACTGAAGTCCCTTAAATGGCTTAACGTAAAGAAAAAACTACTTTTTAATGACTTGTCATGGTTTATAAATGCATCAACAACTTGACTCCTAACTATCTCTGTGAACGATTTAAACAACGTTCCGAAATTCACCAAAGAGATACCAGACAGAAGAGCGAGCCTACGTTGCCCAAGTGCAGGATCGCGGCTGGGCAAAGGGCTTTTGCCTTCCGTGGGGCTAAAAGTTATAATTTTTTACCCAAATTTATCAGAGACACAGAGAGCCTAAGTGGTTTTAAAAAGAAAATTTTTAAGAATATTCTTAATTCGTAACATGTGACTTTAGTATTGAAATATAAGCTAATTTTTTTTTTTTTTTTTTTTTTTTTTTTTAATATCATGTTATCTTATTATGACGTTTTTATGACTTAATATCTTATATTCATGTATGGCGGAAGAGCCCCCAGGGGGGAGCTATGCAATAAAGTATGTATTTATGTATGTATGCTTAATACAAACGAGAACAACTTGAACGAAGATGGTGTTCCAAGAAATAGACAAGACGTAACGCAATTTGACAATAGTGGTTGTGTTACGCAACCTAAAGTTGGTGATTGTGACTTCGGTAATGACTTGGACGATGCATTACTGCTTGAGCTTCAGATTCCACACCACAGTTGTGATAGCGAGGGTGCAGTTTCACATACAAGAAGCCTTAGGGATCACAACAAGCATTCGTAACAATCTTGTCAGGATAATGAGAACTATACAAACCAAATATGGAAGTTATCAGACGAGGGAAGCAACAAAACCAAATTAAATAAAACGGCTGGAATGGACCTCTCACCAGATTACGCGATTTGTCAGGATGAAACACAAGCCCGGATGAGTGGAAAATATATGTGTGGAGGGGTATTACTTGAGGATTATTGCGTTGATAATGCAAGGGAAAAATTTTTATCAAAAGAGAAAGTTTCTGAGTGGTTAGATGAAGAATCTCTTGGTGATTTAGAGTTGTCCATGGCTGAGGAGGAGGCCGAAAGTACTGCTTCACTCAAATTAATGTATCCTACTAGTCTAGCACACTAGTTTTTTTTATGTGATAACTCTTTTTCAGTACCAGGAAAAGCTTCAAAAATAGTGTAAGTTATTTGTTAAGTTCAATCCGATGTTGTCCTGTAGAGCCCTGATTTCAAAGTCGGTTTCGAGAAGTAATTTGGATATATCAACAAAGTTAAAATGGTAAATTGGCCACTGTAACGATTACAAAAGCTGACGTTTCGAGCGTTAGCCCTTCGTCGGAGCGAATAGAGGAATTGTGGGTTGTGTGTGCTATTAAAGGTAGAAAATGGAGCTACGTTATTGGTGGGAACATGGCTACGAGAAAAACAAGAATAAGTTTCGAAAAGTGTTTTCTAACTAAATAAATCAGTGATAAGCGATGTATTGCTGAGATATCTCAGTTCTCAAATATGTGATAAGCTGGTTTTAACGGAAAAGAATGCTCTGAAAAAGAGAGGCTTTCAAAAGAAGCTGTACTGGAACCTAAATAAAAAACTTTAAAGAAGAAGTTTAAAATCACTCGCCTTCGTCTCTTCTCAACGTGCCCAGTTACTTGATTGTGTTTTGGAGCCCGGAAAAACGCTTTTCATTGCTCTTATGACAGAACTAGTTGTTACCGATCAAATGCGGGCCCTATAATAAAGCATCCGCTTGGAAACTGAACTGACCAATCAGAAGATGCGTACTGTGTTCATTTATGTTAGAAAGCCTCATACAAAAAAGATGACCGGTTTAAGGTGTTCAATTAGTAAAAGAAAACGTGCTATTAAACTGTGCGACAGTAGAAGAGGAGTATAAAAATGAGGGAGGATTGGGTTGGTGTCACTGATCTTACCTTTTATCCCCCTCCCCCTCATCCCCCCCCCTCCCCCGGCGAAAAAAAAGGAAAAATGACTGTGATATCCGGCAGTTGGGTCGGGCATCAGTACACATTTTGGCCCACAAGAGGCGATGTTGAAGCTCTGAATTGATCGAGGCATAACATCTGTTGTCCAAGTGTGATTTCAAAGACTTTCAAGTGTAAACTAGTTATGTTATTGAAGTGGAGAGTAAATTGGTCCCAAATCATACATGTGATTTCAAAATCTTTGTTGAATATGTTTGGACGTAAGGCAAGAAACTCGTCTAACTTCTTGAGTATAATTTAAAATAAAAGACGTAACATCTATCTCCATGGCGACAGCATACCTCAAAATGATCAATTCAATTTTCCAAGTTTGCTGGTTTTTCTGTATTGTCTCTATTGATAAATGTTTTCTAAATTACTGTAAAACCCGTTAAGAAGCCTCCTTTGGATAAAATGTTATTGGGTTTTTTTCGTTGTCAAACAGTAATAAGCTGGTGACTCACGCCATGTAAAGCTGACAAAACCTTTTATATTTATAGAAATGCAAAACTAGGCGAAGGCACAATTCCTGACGTTATAGCACATATGTTTGAGGATTTCGTCCATTGTGACTTGAAATGAATGAAAAACTCCCTCATTAGAATGTATTTTTAAGATAATGATCTGGAAAAGCCGTATGCAGCCTGCTTTTTTGCGTATGACTTCATTGCTGTTTTAAGGCACTCGATCTGAATCAAAGCGAGGGAGCAGCGAAAATACATTTCAGGTATTTATTCCTTTTTGATATTTAAAATGTACAAAGAAAGATAAGACTAAATGACAGTAAATTATGACATCCAAAGAACCAAGTGAAGGATGATATTTCAATTCCACAGGGGAAAAAAAGCATTTTTTGCGTCCATGGAATTTAAACATGGCAATTATTTATTCAGACTACCTGTCCATTTTTTTCGTTTAAAGGGCTAATAGAGAAATTCCTAGTTACTCAGGCCTGTCATCAAAAACTTCGCCCAATCCTCAGAAAAGGAATCGAAGTTCAGAAATTTTAAAACTGATTAACGCTGTTTCCCATACTACGTTTTTAGTGGTTATTTAGAATTTGTTCGCAGGGATAATAACAACATGTCTACATTTTTTATACAGTGAATTGTTTACCGCGACATGTTCTTTCTGGCGCTCGAATAAACCAGAAATACCGTAGGAGAATAAGACAACTTTGAACATTACATCACTGGAGAAAATTTAATCGCAAGGTAGGGGAGAAATTACTTTTTTCAAGAGTTTCTTTACCAACCTTCTTTTCCAGTTTAGGGACAATTTCATAATATTGTGACAACATAAATCGTTTTTATTCAGTAGTCAAATGTACTAAAATATGGTTCAGAGAAGTCCCCGTTAAAGCTTCAGTTCTGTACAGCAGTGTCTTCAAAAATTTATATAATACATGACGATTATGATATGGCTTCATTTTATCCTTTTTAACTTCTTTTTGAGGAAGACAGACGCGGCATCTGAGATCTGTCGTGTATTACAAGATTCCACAAATATACAGTGCGCTTCACCTGGATAAAAATGCATTGTCCATTACTTTACTTTATCATCCAAATGCTCTTCGTGAGTACAAATAACACGCGAGACAAGTACAAATATCACGCGATATTTGTACTCCAGAAATACCCACGAAATTCGCTCGCACTGAAATGACAATTTGGCGTGTTGGATAGTAAATCTCTTATCAAACGTTTGTTGTGTAGTATCGCCAGAGTAATTTTACTCGTTGTTTGTATTCTGACTCGCCCTACAGGCTCGTTAAAATACGGCACAACTCGTTAAAATACTCAGCAATACCACACAACAAAACGTCTAATAAGATGTATTTATTATCCAACTACACCTAGACGAGTACAAATAACACCAAAGACGAGTACAAATATCACGCGGTATTTGTACTCGTCTATTGTAGAGTACCGGTTAACCAGGTTTCCTCGCATCGCGCAAGCGAAGAATTGGATTGTAGTTACGAAATAAGAAACAAATGGCGGACAATTTGAATCATATTTCCGACGACGAAGAGTCAGAATGGCTGGCAAATACAGATCCAAGTTCATTAGATGAATCGAACGAAGAAAAACAGCTTGACGACCAGAAAATTTCTTCATTTAATGAAGAAAATAGAAACAGCAACACAACAACGCGCCAATTCCGTTCCGCTTCGCAGACTTCTGTCACGCACTCCCCGTAAATAAATATCCGCGAAATTCGCCCGCGCTGAAATAAAAGTTCGGCTTGTTGGATAACAAATAACCTATTAGACGTATTGTTGTGTAGTATCGCTGAGTATTTTAACTCGTTATTTTTATTTTGACTCGCCCTACGGGCTCGTCAAGATACGGTACAACTCGTAAAAATGCTCAGCGATACCACACAACAAAACGTCTAATAAGATATATTTATTATCCAAATGTGCTTCATTTGGATAATAAATGCGCGAGACGAGTACAAAGATCACGCGATATTTGTACTCCAGAAATATCCGCGAAATTCGCCTGCACTGAAATAATAATTTGGCGTGTTGGATAATAAATCTCTCGCCCTACGGGCTCGTCAAACTACGGCACAATTCGTAAATACAATCAGCAATACCACACAACAAAACTTCTGATAAGATATATTTATTTGAATATATTCTGAAACTCTACTCGATCATCAAATTTCCCCTCAGGCCATCCGCAGAAAAGAGGAAGATGTTGTCCAAAAGGACCTTCTGGACTTTCATTATTGCTTTCTGTAAGCACTGTTCTCTTTATCTAATGGAGTATCAAGTTAAGAGACTAAATGTGTCATTTAAATCTATTCAATAGGATTGGAATTAGTTAATTTTAGACACTCGGTTTTTGTTCTCATGAAAATAGCCCGCATGTTAATTCCTTAAATATCCAGGCGTGCATTAAATAACTCGCGAGAAAGTAAATGATATGCGCACGGGAGACACACTGTGGATAACCCCGGCTGGAGAGCATTAAGAAAATAGAGTTACTGCTCCTTGGGAAATTACGAGAAAACACAGCACTCAAGTTGATTTCTGCTTCTCTCTCGAGTCTGAGTGGTTTTATTCGCAGCAGATCACGACCATGTTTGTGTCGTAATTTATGCGGCGCCTGAAGTCAACGAAACAAATGCATTAGTGGTTTTACTGTTTCAATTTTTGCCTACATTATACTGAAAAACGATGATTTCCAAAATTGTACAAAAAAGAAAAAGGGCCCCATTCACTGCGCTCAGAATCTTTAACTTTCCACTTTTGTTGTTTGGCATCAAACGCGCGCTCGCGTAGTCATGTCATTTACATTTTATACGAGAACAGTCTGCCCAAAAGGCGCTTAATTAAAAATTCCACTCATCAAATTTTGATAGCAACCTGAAACAACAAAAGAAAAAGACTGTGTATCTTACGAATTGAATTATCTTAATAAAAATAGACAAGAGCTTCGGATGCCGGCTTCGATGTCTTCTCGCTTTTAATTCAATTTTTTTTTTTTTTTTTTTTGCACTCAGAAAGAGTCTGCAATATGTTTTGGGTGCTTAATTTCAAAATCAGGTGGTTAAAGACATCTAGATTTATCTGAATATTTACCAGTTAGCTTTCAGTGAGTAATCCGTCTGAGTTACGTAGGCCGATTTCTCAATCGTTTAATGTAATGGTCTCCGAATGGCTGGTGTTCATTTCTTTTACTCTCGTGACCTCCATGTTTGATTCAGGGGGGTGACAGTGTAGGGGGGAAAATTAGGGTTCATCAAGACGTCATATTGAGCGTTCCCTGAAACGACTTTGAAAAGAGCTTCTAGTCGAGATGCTATCTTTTCATAGCTTTGGCGACATTGACATATTTCACGATCTCAGTTAGGAACCTTACTGACTGTCCTATCTTTTTCTCTTGATTTCATAAGCAGCTGGGCTAATGGCGGAAGTATGCCTTCACAGTGTTGTGCCACAGTTTCCCTTAAGCCAACTTTTGCAAGCTCCAAAAGGGCATTATGTGGAGCTGACTTTCACCTTAAAGATTTCTGGTAGAAAGCCCTGCAGTGATGATATGTACCCTTGGGTTTCGTGATGGATACAACGTGTCGGCCAATCTCCTTGGCAGATTTTGCGGAAGAAAAATTTCTGGTATCGTGCGATCCGGTGGACATCAAAGTAATCCTAAGAAATTCTTTACAATTTTAAGTTTTCATATTCACAACATTCTTGTAGTTTTCAGAGTGACTTTTACTCATAAAAAGACCAGTCCTTGCTTATCCTGTGTGTCAAACTGACATGCTCTTTTTAATGTGTAAAGAACCTTAGAGACTACCCTTATCATGAAACTATCTCTAAAGCTATCCCTCCCATTGCCTATGTTCTAACAATTTCTTGCAATCAAAATACAACAGTACTACAGTTTACATCGCTAACTCTATGTATTCATTAAGCAATTTTCAGCTCCCATTGACTACTGGCCATAACTTCCAGTTCCTGACTAGATCCTCAGAAATTGGTCCACTTCAAGTTCCAACAGTCCACTCCAGTCCACTCAACTGCTTCCCAGCTAACACATAACAAGTCAAGGCTGACTCCTTCCAGATTGATTCTGAAGGAGAAAATACTGAAGATGTGGGGAATTGGACTGTTTGGGAAGATGAGACCACAAATCGAGTTTCTCTTCACTTCTTTCCAATGTCTGCTACATCTTGTTACATGCATTTACTCTGATGATCATCTGGGAATGAGTCAGTAAGAAGACACTGATGGAAGACAAACACAACAGGTCAGAGAATTCCTTGTGGGTTGGACGAGAGGGACTATAATATAAAGCACTGGTTGAACCTCATTTTAAATTTCAGACAGAAGTCTGGGGACTTCTCATTCGGCTTAATTTAATGTAGTTAGCTAAGTTAGTTGGGTCCCCTGGGGTTGGCTGGGCCTCCCTTTGTTCTTCCCTTAATTTTAATAGGGTTCCTTTTCAGGTACTTTCGGCTTAGGTTAGGTTTCGGCTTAAGATTCTTCTTTAGACAATTTCGGCCTTGATTCTACATCACGACTGCATCAACTGTGCACATATCCTCCAGGACTACAATGGCTCTTCAACCATGGACATCAACATCCACTCTTCCGCGCTGGAGCTTCCTGCTTAGTAGCGCCTCAAATACCAATTTTATAATGTTTCACCCGATAGCAGCAATTCCATAGACTGCAATCTAGTGAAGCATTTTCAACCAAATTATATTGTAAAAATTATTGCGGCAACCCATTTTGGCCAAAGGTTCAACCAGACATCGATTTAGTTATTATATATTTAACTGGATAAATTAGGCCATTCAACTGGGAAGTGTGCTCATTTGCCACTTCTATCATGTTTACTGGTTTAACTCCAGTTGAAGCCGCTTGTCAAGGCTTCATTTAGTGGGAAATAGGGAACTGCACACACCAGCTTAGGTCACAGAGAATATAAACTAGGCTAAGTGTATGCTGTATTTTGACAGCATAATAGCTGTCAGTCCAAATTGCGGGCCAATTAATGTCGAAAATACAACACATCAACCAACATCATGGAGCAGAAAAGGAATCACACTGGAGAGGAGACAACAGAATATAGTTTTAAGAAATGGCCCAGTATTAATATTTGCTTTTCACTCATACATTAAGCCAATTGTTTGACGAGTCAGCTTACAGGCTGTCACCAAATTTGGCAAAATCAACTTCTCACTCAACATCCCAGCCTCATGTGCACAGCAACCAACCCACAGAAAGGTAAGGCAAGGTCTGCCAGATGTCACCAGGTGAGTGGGTTTTATTTTCTTCCGAGTTCGGCTTTCAGCTTCAAATTCACTTCGGCTATCACTCCGGCCTTCGATTTCAACACCTATTGGCATCCAATTTACCGTATATAGGCTTGGTAACGACCTTGAATCGTTAGCTAGCTACCATCTGGGACACCATTAATGTTCTAATCGGGATGTCAACATTTACTGACACAAGAACACTTGAGGTTTCCACAGATGCTAAATTTTTCATATAGGAAAGCGCATCCTACCCTAGACGACTAACTAATAAAACGATTCATGTAACA
Source organism: Stylophora pistillata (assembly GCF_964205215.1). Taxonomy (NCBI): domain Eukaryota; kingdom Metazoa; phylum Cnidaria; class Anthozoa; order Scleractinia; family Pocilloporidae; genus Stylophora; species Stylophora pistillata. The sequence goes on from NC_142519.1 coordinate 53,277,479, forward strand.
TTTTCAAAAATAAAAAATCGCAAAACTCTGTGTTTTTGTGTCTTACTCTGAAATAAATTGGCTACAAAGTACAATTAACATAACATTGACTAATACTACATTTTTTTCCAGAAACAAGGTAAGTGCTACTAACATCTTTTATTTCAGGATTTCTGGGCCCATTTGGAGGCAAAATTGCACTCAACTTTTCTTCTAGGGCAGCATGAAGAGGCCCATTTTCGGGGGCAAAAGTGCTTCTTGGCAGTTGAATGACCCTCGCTCTGTTTGAGAAACCACTTTAAGTGCACTTTCAGAGACTAGCTCATTTTCGGGAGCTAACATTTCCACTTCCATAAAAGATGATATTACTAACCGTTACTAATTCCAGGAAAGATGATGCTGTAGCTGATCTCATGGACCAGTTAAGATAGATATGAAGACGAGAACTCTATTCATCTCAAGCTCTTTCTGCAGATGGTAAGTTGCAGTTGACTGTAGCTTTGTGTGTGTACATAACAGCATGCATGCTTTGGTTTTTTCAGGTCGTCTTTTTAGTGAGATCATCAACACAAGGCTATGGAAAATAAGGTAAGATATTTGTAACCATTTTACCTGCTAATAGAAAATTCAGAATTGAAACAGTTGAATACCTTTAAGGGGTAAATTATGCAACAAGTTAATTAACAAAGCATTTAAAGGCACTTTTTCAGAATAAATTGACGGAGTATTGGTCTCATTTTAAAAAATGATTCAAGCTTTTTAGGGGGCATTAAGCCACTAGAGAAAATTCAGTGACTAAGTTATCAACAGTTAGCTTTAAAAAAAAAACAAATTATCCAACTAGTCAATCACGTGCAAAAAGTTCAAGTACACTTGGCATGCTGTAGAAGGAAATCTCTTATTAAACCTTTGCATAGTTTTAATCTTACTAGGCCCTTTGCAACTGGAGAGAAAATGGTTAACTTGGAATACAACAATACAGCTGCTTACTACCCAGAAGAAACCAGCCTACAGCCCTTAAAACACCATGTCCCTTCTCTGGCTCAACTGCAACTATACGAAGTCCATCAAGCACCACCTAGTCCTTCACTTCAACCCCTGTGGAAGGCAACAAAATTAAGCCCAGGAGGCAAGAACTAGTATAATAAGTCCTTCCGTCTCCCCTTTAGAAGACCAACAAGACTTAAGACTAGGACGGGAACTGGAACCTTTATCCCTCCTTACAGCTTCTATTGAAGACTAAAACACTTAGAGCGACGAGGCAAGAACTGCAAATTTTAGACCTCTACATCAGCTCCAATGCAGAATAACAAGACTTGGACACAAGACTTCATTTGGTGGGAAATAAGGAACTGCACACACCAGCTTAGGTGACAGACAATAAACTACTTGTATAATTGTTTGATAGCATAACAGCTGTCAGTTCAAATTCTGGGCAAAAATATAACACATCAACTAACATTATGGAGCAGATGAGGAGTCACAATGGAGAGGAAACCTCATATTAGTCTTAAGAAATGGCCCAGTTAAAATATTTGCTTTTGGTTCATACATTAAAGCAATTGTCTTAAAAACCAGCTTCCAAGCTGTCTTCAAAATGCTGGAGAATAGAATACTCTTCTCTTGACATATTGGATCACAGAGGCCTGATGTGTGCAGCAACCAACCCTTAAAAAGGTAGGGCAAGGTCTCCGAGTTGTCACCAGGTGGGTGTGTTTTATTCTATTCCGAGTTCAGCTTTCGGTTTGAAATTCACTATGGCTATCATTCCGTCTTTCGATTTCAACATCAATTGGCATCAAATTTACTGTCTAAGAGCTTGATAACGACCCTTACTCATTAACTAGCCAACCTCTTAAACCTGATCTGGGACACCCTGAGTGTTCCAATCGGGGTGTTGACATTTACTGACACAGGAACACTTCAGGTTTCTGCAGATGCTTAGTTTTTCATTTAGGAAATTTAAAGTGCATCCCACCCTTAGCAAAAATTTAACAAGCAACTGATTGTAATATTTTCAAAAAGTAGAGAAAAACAACCTGTGTGTCTGTTATTCTTCTTCAGAAACCTACCTTCAGACTTTAACTACAAGATTACTAATTTATTTACTTTTCAGGGATTTAATTCTAGCAGCTCCGAGCCCATTTTTTGGAGCAGACCTGAAGATTGATGGTTCCATAACATAACAAAAAATTAATGTGTCACCAAAATATACACATGCAAATTCATTGAAAACTTAAGAATGATGTTCATATAAAAAATTCTTAAAAAAAGACTGTCTCTCTATGTGTCACTTTCTTAGAAAGTCATAGTTACTAACAACTAACTTTTTTCAGGAACAAGGTAAGTGCCATTATCTGGGGCTGACAATTTATTGCATTTTTTTTTCAGGACAAGATAAGTGTACTAGCCTATTTTGGTTGCACCATCATTCTCTTACAAATACATACATCATTTTACTTGTTATTTATCACTATGTTAACAAACATTTCTTCAAACAGCAAAAACGGTGAGTGCTACTAATGCCTCCTACATGTACATGCAGATATCAGTGGATAATCATCAAGTTATTAATCAGTATGTTCTCAAACATTTTTTTAATAGCATTAAAGGTGAGTATCAATAATACTTCTTATATCAGTCTATAACCCATCATGTTCCTAATCAGTATGTTCTCAAACATTTTTTCAAACAGTGAAATAGGTGAGTATCAATAATACTTCTTATATCAGTCTATAACCCATCATGTTCCTAATCAGTATGTTCTCAAACATTTTTTAAACAGCTAATAAGGTGAGTATCAATAAATATATCTTATTAACCAAGTGCGAGGGCCATACTGGGAGAATATCAGCCTGAGATCTTGACAGTATGGACCGAGTGCAGCGAGGTCCATACAAAAAAGCTTGAGGGCCGATATTCTTCCAGTACAGTCCTGAGCAAGCTTGGTTAATGGGAGATTTATTATAAGACTAAAGTTCAAAGGGACACAAGTGCGGTATCATTCAGGACCATTCGGGACAGTGGCCGGTCCAATACTTAGAGAATATTGACCGGCAATAGAGCATTTTGATTGGTTGATTTTAGTTATTGGCCCTCTGACTGCCCGAGTCATGTAATAATACTTCTTATATCAGTCTATAACCCATCATGTTCCTAATCAGTATGTTGTCAAACATTTTTTTAAACAGCAAAAATGGTGAGTATCAATAATACTTCTTATATCAGTCTTAATAACCCATCATGTTCCTAATCAGTATGTTCTCAAACATTTTTTTAAACAGCAAAAAAGGTGAGTATCAATAATACTTCTTATATCAGTCTATAACCCATCATGTTCCTAATCAGTATGTTCTCAAACATTTTTTTAAACAGCAAATAAGGTGAGTATCAATAAATATATCTTATTAACCAAGTGCGAGGGCCGTACTGGGAGAATATCAGCCTGAGATCTTGACAGTACGGACCGAGTGCAGCGAGGTCTGTACAAAAAAGTTCGAGGGCCGATATTCTTCCAGTACAGTCCTGAGCAAGCTTGGTTAATAGGAGATTTATTATAAGACTGAAGTTCAAAGGGACACAAGTGCGGTATCATTCGGGACCATTCGGGACAGTGCCCAGTCCAATACTTAGAGAATATTGACCGGCAATAGAGCATTTTGATTGGTTGATTTTAGTTATTGGCCCTCTGACTACCCTAGTCGTGTAATAATACTTCTTATATCAGTCTATAACCCATCATGTTCCTAATCAGTATGTTGTCAAACATTTTTTTAAACAGCAAAAAAGGTGAGTAACAATAATACTTCTTATATCACTCTTAATAACCCATCATGATCCTAATCAGTATGTTCTCAAACATTTTTTTAAACAGCAAAAAAGGTGAGTATCATTAATACTTCTTATATCAGTCTTAAACCCATCATGTTCCTAATCAGTATGTTCTCAAACATTTTTTTAAACAGCAAATAAGGTGAGTATCAATAAATATATCTTATTAACCAAGTGCGAGGGCTGTACTGGGAGAATATCAGCCTGAGATCTTGACAGTACCGACCGAGTGCAGCGAGGTCCGTACAAAAAAGCTCAAGGGCTGATATTCTTCCAGTACAGTCCTGAGCAGGCTTGGTTAATAGGAGATTTATTATAAGACTGAAGTTCAAAGGGACACAAGTGCGGTATCATTCGTGACCATTCAGGACAGTGCACGGTCCAATACTTAGAGAATATTGACCGGCAATAGAGCATTTTGAGTGGTTGATTTTAGTTATTGGCCCTCTGACTGCCCGAGTCGTGTAATAATACTTCTTACATCAGTCTATAACCCATCATGTTCCTAATCAGTATGTTATCAAACAATTTTTTAAACAGCAAATAAGGTGAGTATCAATAATACTTCTTATATCAGTCCATAACCCATCATGTTTCTAGTCAGTATGTTCTCAAATATTTTTTTAAACAGCGAAAAAGGTGAGTATCAATAATACTTCTTATATATTCTATAACTCATCATATTACTAACCAGTATGTTCTCAAACATTTTTTTAACAGTAAAAAAGGTGAGTGCTAGTTATGTCTCTTATTTCTGTCATTTCTCATCAAAACAAGGTTAGTCATGGTAACATTTTTATATTGGGAGCTTGAAGTCTTATTTCCAGGGCAAACGACTAGATTAATAACAGGAAAAGGAATTCAGACTACAGACAAACAAACAAACAAATTCTTATTATTTTTCCAGCTCAGACACTCATTCTCAGCCTTTTAAAGAGGTAAGTAAGCTTAACTGTCACAAATACAGTATGCAGAACAGCCTGAAGGCTTTAATTAGTTTCCAGGAAATCTGATCATTTGAAAGCACCAAAATAAACCAGAAGGAATTCATAGATCCTATCCAGGTCAGCATTGAACCCTTTAATTACCTCAAGGAAATTATTAACTCTCCCAAATAATATCACTACAATATCCAGCAAACAGGTAATGAGAGCACCCAAACTTGTCAGATAGAAGTTGTTAGGCAAAGGAACTTAAAAAAAAACTTATAACACTCTTGAAATATATGGAGACTGCATGAATCACAAAATGGCATATAATTCTTGTTGTGGTTATACCCATTTGACAGCCTATCAGACCAGTCATGAGCAAACAGTCCTTAGCAGATAGGAAGCCCCATGCTGGAAACAAAAACTTAAAAGGTTGGTCCTTTCTCTTTGAGTTTTTAGGATGTAAGTTACACTTCAAGAATAAGGAAAAGACAATCACTATTCATGAGACAAAATAATTTCAGAGAAAGTATCCAGCAATCATGCAGGTTCATTGCTCTGGACTAACTTTCAAATCTAACTCTTGTAACATCCTTTAACAAAAATCTACGTCTTCAAACAAAACAAATCATGTATTCCTTACACTGCTGCTATGTTATTTTTAACGAAAAAAATTAGATAATGGGATTTTGACATTTAAAAGAATTTTGGCACAGTACCTTGTGGTACATTGTTATTATTAGTATACACTTCACAGAGTGTTAGTGTGTTCTTCCACTTTGAATTCAAAGAATCTGCAGATGCTCTGAATACAGTACATCAACCCAAGCAGCAAATGTACATTTAAAAGATATAACTGTGTGTGAAAATTTTGAGTGTTGGCAAAATCAACATTCCAAATAATTCAAAATAGGTTACAAAAATTTAGCACTTAACTAATACTACTTTCTTCACAACATTATTAAAATTATCTGCTGTTTTATTTTTTTTTTTCAGCCTCTACAAATGTAGCTACTGGTGCCTAAGAAGGAGATAAGGCATTTTCATAAAGGACAGTAACAAACAAAGGCTGTGTAATTACAGTAGCAAAACATTTTAGGGTAAAACATTGTTAAGCTACCTTCAAACCCAGAGGGTTCAATCACCATAGCACAGGTTTGGGGAACATGGTCCCCATTTTTCCCTATGCGGGGTTTTTTCGGGTTTACGTGTCCAGCCAAGGTGCAATCACCTCTTACACCTTAAAATTAGAGTGCATATTCTCCATACTTTTTTCTTGAAATTTCCAAAGGCACTGACCAGGAGAATTTGAATAAAAACCAAAAGCTTCCTTGCCAAAATTTCTGATCCAAAATTGATACTGCAAGAACTAATTAGATGCTCTCAACATGTTGTACGATGTAATACATATTTCACCAAGCTGAATGACAATCAACAAATATCAAAAACTTTAACTTGGTATAAAATAATTTTTTGTGTCCAAGAAAACATGCTTAGACTTGAATTAAAATCAGGGGTGTTGGAAATTAAAACATGACATTTCCAAAATTTGGGCATTTTGCACTTGGAACATTCTGAGCTCTCCATAATATTCTTTAAAGCTTATAATCTAACATTAACTAACCTTTTAATCCACTAATTACTTACGGAGAAATCTGAGTGTTTCAGGTCAGGGGATAAAATCCAAAATTAACAAGGTTTTTTTTTTTTTTCGGAAAATGATTCAAGTCTTAGCACATTACAATTTTCTTGAAGTACTTAGCTGAGGTTAAAGTTCAGATTTCTCAATCAACATGTTATATAGATTATTTGAACTCTAAAACTTGCTGAAAAGGTTTAATAAATGACTTCTGCAGCAACTCTGCATGTAGTTAGATCCAAAAAACCATATATTAAGTAAAGAATTGTATTTTTTGAATATATCATATCATATTACTCTAATTTAGAGGTTGTCGGACATTCAGGAGGAAATTTAGAATGTTGTTCCCATATAACAGACTGATGTCAAAGCAAAGTAGGTTTGCGATAACTCAAATGTTTTGGGTGGAAGGTATGGGTGGTGGAGTGGTGGTGATGGTAAGGACTAAGAAACAGATTGGGATGGAGGGTGGGCTACTATTGTGGGCGGGGGTTTGCAAATGCGGCTATGACTGAAAAGGATCATGGGAGGTTGGGGAGGTAAAATGTTGGGATGGGTTGGGATTAAATGGGTTTGGGTTAGAGACAGGGAGGGTTACAGGCTAGGGTGAGGGTTTTAACTTGGGTAAAGAGGAATAGAGTGGTTGTTATAGTGTTTGGAGATGGTGGGTAAGTGTTTGGCTGGAGTTTTGGTGGGCAGGCAGGCAGGCATTGATTTGAGGCTGAGTTAAGGTTCCTATTTAGGAATAAGGTGGAATGTTTGAGTTGTCTCAAATTCACTTCTGTGTTTTTCATCAATTTGAAACTTTTTGAGTCATTACTAGTAAATCTTTTAATACTGTTTCCAATTATTTGAAGGAAATTAGCACCTAAGTTCTTAAGTACATAATTTTTTCCAGTTCTCTTTAAGTTAAAATTTCATTCTTGCTGAGTTTAAATGTTGTGGTATGTTTTCCCCTCAATTCAATTATTTACAAAAGATTCCTGTGTTTTAATAAAGGAAGAATATTACAGTTTGATCAAAAGATGTCTTTTTTGTTTTTTCTTCCTACTCCCAAACTTCCTATTCTTATTAATTATTTTTAATCCATGGAAACCTTAGCATGGTCATTTTGAGGAGACTCAAATGTGCTCAAAGAGCCAGAGGAGGTTCTAGACAGTAAATCCAAAATAAAAGTTTTGGACAGTTGCATAATAAAAGTGTGAAGTGTTATCATCTGAATAACGGTGGCTCTGGAATAGACTGTTATGGGGGATGGTAACCAACCCCTTAAAGATTTGAGTGAAAGGAAGAGCCAGTTGACTCTTATTTCAAATGTCCTAAACCACTGACTGCTATTCCCTGGTTCAAACCATTCACTGAAAATTCAGGTCAATTGAACACGAGTAAAAAGATGGAAACATTAAAAGTTTTTAAAGCCATGCCGTATATAAGATTAATTGGTGGTCGCCATAAATAGATGTCGCACCCTTGAATTTCTTGATTGGGTTACTATTGCTTCAGACAAAGTTAACTTGCACTCTGGAAGTCCTGGCGAGTAAAATTAAATCTCTCATCTCAAGTAACGTCTAATTAATCGTTTTAATCGCATGGAGCTTTCTTTTAAATGCAAAGGATCGAGGCAGTAGAGCGCGTCCACAAAAGAAGTAACGCATTGATCGAACTTTGGCACCTTCTGCTGTAATGTCAAGAGGCATATATCTTTAGAAATCAACACTTTACCATTACTGCGTATGTTACTTGAAGTGTGGTTAAAATTCATGTTAGGAGCCTTACTTGTGATCGTAAGCTGTCTGCTTCCCGCATCAACACAAGCTAAATTTTTCCTGACAAGCGAGCGAAGCGCCAAGTAACAACTCGTGTACGTTCCACGTTCTTTTGGTAAGACTTCGTAGACATGCTATCCCACTCGCTGCTTTTGACGCAAGGCAGTTTCAAAAAGTGAAGTGTCAGAAGATACTTAAGGGCTGTAATAGGCGAGATTATCAGTGTCTGGCCATAACAGCGTGTACGTTCATGATCAGGCGCCATTTTGACTGACGCGCAAACGATCCCAGAAGCACTAGCAGATTGCCTCCTTTGATCTCTGGAAAAACTTAAATGGTTTAGGTGTTACGGCATGGTTTATTTACTTGAAATTAGCCGATTTCTTTTATATCGTGAAAATTTTTTTTCCCAAAAATTCCCTCTTTTGACGGAATATCACAAGCACACCTCTTCACTTAACTATCAGAATCAGGGCTACCGCGCTTGCTAAAGATGACAAGGAAATATGCATGAACACAGAAGACGGAGCAAAAACTCCTTACAGCCACATGATTGCCAGAGGAGAAACCTTGCGCAAGGCTTCTGTATACCCATGCGAGAACCACGGGCACCATGTCATGCCCTAACATTCTGGGTCTTTCCTCCACCCTACACCTCTTCGCAAACATCTTGCAATTAATCTTTTATTAAAAATCAGATCATACCAATAAGGAAAGCAAACTATTATTTGAATGATTCGTGTACAGATCGTTTACTTTTTGGGAAGTTATCAAAAGAGATCAAGCGATAAGTAGTTCATAGAGGGCCAAACTACGCACACACCCAACATGTGTCCAGAACGAACTGTACCAAAACAAATAGATTTTGCGTACGTGCGCAAGAAACCAATGCACTACACAAAAGCATTGCATTTCTACCACAACGTTGTACATACACGGACAACAATACAAAAAATTGGGATTTCTCATCCGCAGAAAGTCTTGAACATGTGCAAGTGGACGCAGCCTAGAGATATGGGGGCAGTTTTCCCCGAAAATTTACCATATTTTTGCATGTTATTTGTGAGGTTGCAGTCGGAGTCCCATCGCTTCGGCTCCGCCGTCCTTGATTTACTGTGAGTTACACTTAACTTGTCATTCTCTTCTTCCGTTGTGTGCGTATTGGCGGATAAAAAGTAAACTAAATGTGAAGAAAGACATTCTTCACCTTCAAAAGTATAGTTCTAAATAACAATGTAAACAGATTCAATAAAATTGACATCAAATAGACATGCTTCATATGGGTTCCCCTTCCACAGTGACCAGTTAAAATACAAAAACGTTACGAGGGTCTACAGACTCGCTCAAAATAAAGCTTCGCTTAATTATTTTATCATAATAAGAATTCAATATGAAATTGTCGCAAATCGTCGAAAAAGGAATGAATAATACTCTATAAATAGCCAGAGCAACTTCGACATGTTACCCCACGTATCATAGGCGATTTGTAAAATCATTTAGCAGAGAAATCCAGCAATTGGGAAGGAAGATATATACAAGCTCGAAAGTCTTCAGGATCCTGCGCACGAGAAATGCGCAAGCCTAACGCCCCTATAGTGGCGTTATACAAAATCGCCTTTGTATCCTCTTCACACTATAGTAATAATACTTAGATGCAAAAATTGAAGTCGACTCTCTATTCAAGCTGTTCTTTCGCATGCATCACTTCAAACTGAGTTGTGCAGTGTCTTCCCTGATGTTAATAGTTACTGGAACTTTTCACTCAAACACTTTTCCATTGATTTGCTTTTAAATGAGCTCAAAATGTATTTGCGCTCGCTAAGCATGAAGACGGTTTGGAGAGACCTGTAGGCGACGTTCTACGTCTATAACCCAGACCTCCTCTTCAAACAACAAGGCACCCTAGTACTCGTACGTGTTCTTGACATTTCTTCTTCCTCTCATAGCAAGATATGTGCACTTCTGAATGGAAAGAATGATTCTGACAAAGTTCAACTTTCGCATGAAGGTCCCTTTTCAAATCTGTACTGTGCCATCTGACAAATTCCTTACAAATGAACAAACGCTGTGGCCAGGACAAGCAAATGGAAGATCTGGCGGCTCTGAAACTGAATATAAAGTAGAGGAGTAACGGTTTCTAAAGAAACTGTGGCGCTGCGTTGGTAGGAGGTATTACAAGATTTGATTTTGTCAGCTGAGTTGATTATGTGAATTAGTCATTGTTTTCAAAGCTTACATTTCGAGCGCAAGTCAGTAAAAATGAATTTCAAGAATTAATAGGTAGACTTAAAGCCGTAAGGGCAGGACTTCGGTGAGTTATCTAAACTATCTATCGTAGAAGAATTATTAGACATAATTCTAATACATATATGATTTCTTGGTGATGTTTAGCAACCGAACTTCCAGTGCGCGGTTGAGTTAAACCTGACGAAAGACAAAGAGCCCAAGAAACATTTAACAAAACTGATGATAAGAGCCGCAAAGGCTTGCTTACCCAGATGTCACACTTGCCGGGAAAAAATCTCTCAGGAATTCGATTGGCCCACGTAACAGCACTTGCAGTGTAGAGTAGACACATCAGAGCGACTTAGGCGCCTGCAGCTTGCCGGTACGCTAAAGTTACTCCATACAAACATATGAGATGTATTACAGGAATAAATCCACAGCAGCCAAATCAAAGCATTACAACTGAAACGAAAATTTCATGCGAAATCAAATTATGTTTCCATTGTACATACCTAGTGCGCATGACTAGCGCGCAGCCAGCTTAACAAAATGGCGGAACTTCTTTCTGAGATGAGCTCTCCAGTGATGCAAATTGTCATTTTATTGTAAAGAGATATGAATAAGAATAGGGAATAAATCTTCGAAAACAGTAATTGAGTACTTGCTGGTACATACAAAACTATGGTTTTATCTGAAACTGAAGTGAGAATGAGTATGAAATAATAATATAAAAGAGCCAAAGGACACTTTTTCTTTGTAGTTCAAGTTTGCATAACATTGTATATCAAAGATTTTCAATGCAGGTTTCATTTTCAGAGAAAGATCAAGTCCTACATAGAAGAGGCTCTATTCGCTGTTGTACATACCTAGTGCGCATGACTAAGGCTCTATTCGCCGTTTTTCAGGCACTGTATCTGTGCTCAATCGCATGCGCATGCGCCTCCATAAATATTTTATGAATGTATGAGTGTCGCTGTGACACTCTCTTTTCAAATAAATACAATAAGGTTTGCCAATTAAGTGATTTTCGAAAGAATTTCATTAGTTTATATGTTTTGCAAAAAAGGAAAAAAAAGAAATAGCTTGCCGCAATGTGAAACATTAAGCACCAGTCGCATAGCCAACCAGTCTATATTGATAATACCTGATAGCTTTATTCAATCTTCATCCAATCAGATGGAAAACTAAAACAAACGCGGCGTTTTCCCGCGCTTTAAGCAGTTTGCGGGTATTTACTTTGAACTCTTATTGGCCACTGATAATGTAAACCTTTGTTTTGATTGGTCGCTGTGATTATTATTATTTATCCTTTTGTTTTTGAACACTTTATTGAAAACTGCTATATGAATTGAGTTTTGAACGACAAATTTACCTGCTCTAAATATTCGGTAATGGAGCGCGCTGAATTTGTCCCATACGGAAACAATGATGCAGATCACACCAAGAGAACAGATCATTGACATGTATACACTTTTCAGAACTCTTTAATGGTAGAAACCATAATATAACTGAGGTAGAAATGATCCCATGATGAATATTGCTCTCCCTGCGTAATGGAGCCTTGAAAATCAAATGGAACAAAGCACATCGACATTTGATCAAACGAATTTATATACGGCTCGCACAAATACGGGTCGAACAGAGGGAATTCGTCGAAAAACAAATAAGACAGAATTCCAACAACACTAGAAGCATTTGGAAAACAATCAGGTCATGTATTTCAAATACGGCTCGCACAAAGGGAATTCGTTTATAAACAAATAAGACAGAATTCCAACAACACTAGAAGCATTTGGAAAACAATCAGGTCATGTATTCCAAAACAGCCCATGAATGTCAAGAGTTTTACTAAAGATGATCAAACCGTAGCAAACGAATTTAACAAGTTCTTTAGCTCGGTTGTGAAATCTCCGATAAAACAAAATCAACTTCTCGCTAACAAATTTAATTACGCGCCCCCTCCGGACACCTTCATTCCGAGAAACTATCCAACTTCAGAACAGTTCTCTTTCACCATGGTGGAATGCTCTCAGGTTACAGACATTGTTAATTCAATACCTAACAACAAAGCTCCAGGAGTTGACAAAGTACCACCTCGTGTAATTAAAGAGAGTTTGCCGCAGACCATCGCTCCTCGTATCACCTCCATCATTAATGCCTCTCTTGAAAGTGGTGTTTTTCCAGCCTCTTGGAAAATTTCCGAAGTTTAGCCAATTCTCAAGGATGGAGATCACGAAGAAGCTAGCAACTATAGAACAATATCGCTGCTCCCAATACTCTATAAGATATGCGAAAGAGCGGCATTAAATCAGCTGTCTTCATATTTAACAACTAATCAAAGAATATCAGCTGCGAAACAAAGCGGCAACAAAAGATGGCATTCAACTGAAACAGCACTGATCTCTACTACTGATTTTATTCCTCGCGCTATCGACCAGAAAAAAATCACTGCAATCGTATATCTTGATATGAGTAAAGTCTTTGACACTATTAACCACGTGATTCTTCTAAAGAAACTAAAGGACATTGGTTTATCATCTTCTGCACTTCAATGGTCGAAAGCTGTCTTTCTCAAAGAAGATAAAGAAGTCCGCATCAACTCTGTATTATCTGATAGATCACCAGTAGTCAGTGGTGTACCGCAAGGGAGTGTACTAGGAGCATTATTATTTATCATTAACATTTATTTAAACAACCTGCCAAACATCTGTCAGGATTGTTCAACTGAGTGCTATGTGGATGACACAAAGCTTCTATTATACTTTAGTGCGAATGATTCTACTCAAGCTATAGAAAGAGTGAACTCTGATCTGCAACGTATACACGATTAGTGTTTCGACAATTGCTTAATGCTTAATCCTGAGAGGACTAAACTGATGGTCTTTGGCAGTCGAAGAATATCTCTTAAAGTACCAGACTTTAAATTTTCCCTACTTGGAAAGGAAATCATCCCAGCTCAGACAATCAGAGACCTTGGTGTCAGTTTCGATCCCACACTATCCTTTGACAATCATATCTCTGAGACTGTCTCATCCTGCATGTCGAAAGTATCCCAACTAAGCCGCATTAGATTCGCTTTTAACAAAGATCTGCTTGAAACTATAATTAACGCAGTTGCTTTTAGTAAGATGTACTACTGTTCGTCAGTATGGTTGTCCACATCAGCTTGTAATGTTCATAAGCTACAATATGTTCAAAATTTTGTCGCCCGAATTATTTGCAATGTAAAGAAGTATGATCATATTTCTTCAACAATAAGGAATCTACGCTGGCTACCGGTAAAAACAATCCTGTACTATCGTGATGCTACCTTATTATTTAAATGTATAATGGACCAAGCGCTTGAATATTTGACATCCGAGCTTGTAACAAGAGGCAGCGTATCTGGGCGTATAACTAGGAACTTTCAACAGCTTAACATTCCTCTTTTTAAAACTACAACAGTTCAGAGGACCTTTAATCATAGAAGTGTAGCCATCTGGAATAAACCTGACTCAAGATTGAAACTATATGAAAAACCAGCTTCTTTTAAGAGAGCTTTGGAAAGGTAACTCCCGAATGACTCTTTATTTAAAAAAGCATTCTATTTTTAAGTTATAAGTAATTTATGTTGTATATATCGGGTTATTAGTTAGTTTTGTACGTATAGTACCAAGTATGTAAATTATGTAATTGTTGACTGAAAAGCCCCAGAAGGGGATGTGTTTAATAAAATGTATGTATGTATGTATGTATGTAATTTCGTAAGTACATCATCTTAGACTTTCTCGTAGAAACTAAGGAAGGAAATGGCGCACTAGCTGGACAGGGTAACTAACTAACAACTGATTTGTAGACCGGTCAAACAGCGGGTTGACTATGTAGCCTGCTAAATGATCACCTGGCTGAAAAGCTGAGTAAATGATAGTATGACTTGCTTACTGACTGAAGGGCTGACTGACTTTAGGACTGACTGACTGGCTTACTGACTGACTGACTGATTGATTGACCGCTGGTTGACTGACTGACTGACTGACTAACTAACTGACTGACTGACTGACTGACTAACTGACTGACTGACTGACTAACTAACTGACTGACTGACTGACTAATTGACTGACTGACTGACCGACTGACTGACTATATTACTGACTGACTCACCGACCGCATGAAAACGAGATTTTATTTGACCGATTCGTTAACTGATTGAATGACTAACTGCTGTCAGACGGAGATTGACTGACTAACTGACCGAACCGAATGAGCGGATGAATAATGTGACAATTGTGTGACTAACTTTATTGCATAAAGGCTGATAGTTTCGAAAGAAACTGTTTGGGGCTGCGTCGGTAGGAGTAACGAAATAATTGGGATATATCGACAAAGTTGAAATGGTAAATTGGCCACCGTAATGATTACAAAAGCTGACGTTTCGAGCGTTAGCCCTTCGTCGTTAGCCCTTCGCTCAGACGAAGGGCTAACGCTCGAAACGTCAGCTTTTGTAATCATTACGGTGGCCAATTTACTATTTCAACTTTCTTGATATATCCAAATTATAACTTTATTGCACGCTGGCTTTTTTTTTTCGCTCATTTCCTTCAACGTTCTTTTTATTTAAGAAGCGCGGATATAATCGAGACTCCATTAAGACAAAATTTACGAATGAACCCAGTTTAAGCCTCCGAGTGACTGCGCCATTCCTCAACGTGGAAAACTATGACATGTTAAGCTATAGAAATACAGGCAACCTTACCTTCGAAAAATGATCTTGGGGACCGTCTTTGCCGGAATGGCAGTAAACAGTGTGAAAAATCCAGGAAACTCCCAAACACAAGATTGCGCCGACAAAGAAGCAGCTAAAGACAAGTATCTCGTGCCAGTCTCCAGGGATTGGATTAGCGACAGTGAAGGATCGCACAAGCATGTACGATGTATTACACACAAACACGATAAAACCAATCAAATGAGTCCAAATATTACCCGTTTCACTGTGAAGTTTAAAGATACTCTTAAAGCATGCAGTAAAACATGGCACAGGTGGTCTGTGGAAACTCGAAGAAAATTAATTTCCGCAAGGCCAGTCTGGTAGTTCAGAATGGGACAGAAGGTGTTTTTCATTATGAGATACCAACTCTGACTCATGGCGAAATGATTTCTTCCTCTGCAACACCATTCCTAGTCTCTTGCCAATTTTCTTTTGCAGCGTTTTGCTTTCTTTTATGTCTCTGAGGAGTACCAGTCACGTCTTTTCAACAATATAAGCCTCCTTTGAGCTCGTAAATGAGTACGATCCAACAGAGAAAACTTAATTCTGCCCAGTAGGCAAACATCAAATGAATACCTACAACGCCGGTTTAAGAAATCTAAACAGTACTGACTATAGGTCATCGTATTCAACAGCTCCTCGCGTGCGTTTATGCAAAATACGATTCTATGTGCTATTCTTTTACCCAGTAATTCAAACCTGTCCTTGATTCTAAAACAATGATTTCTTGAATTAGCTTATCAAACGGAAGCGCACAGTTGAAATCACGTTATCTCAACAATGCTAATGATTGACTCCATAGAAAATTGTCTCTCGGCGACGCTATAAAATTAACTTCAGCTTAAGGATGTAACCTTTTTTCTCTTAATTTAATGTATCAGCGTTTGGCATAAAAGTAAAGTCTCAAGAGAAAGTGTAAGGCTCGGTTATTCGAACGACTCAGAGATGTGTTGCAAAACAATTCGATTTATAATACCATTCAGTGTTGTGATGAAGATTATCCTCAAGCTGTCACTTAATTAATTGACCAAACCATCAACCCGGATATAAAAAAATCCCCCTATTATCTTTCCGTGTGAAGTTGAATTACCTTTAGTTAGCAGTTTGTCGCCTCAGTTCACTGATGCTTGTCTGTACTTCGGTTCAGATTTATAAGGATTATATTGCTCCTTTCACTTTCATTTGAGCAACTGAAGGATAAAGATATTTTCCGAGCATTTAAGACCTTAAGTTTATGTTGATTTCCTTACTTAGTTTCATCGCTTCTAACTGTTAACCGACAACAGAAAGAGAGCCCGGTCTCGCCCGAGTCTTAATCCGTTTTCAGAACCATAGACGATGTTTAATAAATCATTCAAGCGCATTACTAAGCCGGGTACGGATATTTTCATTGTTATGGTTTTCAAGGCTTTGAAAACAAAACTTACGCTTCAAATCCGGACAAATCTTTCACGGACTCTAACAACTTCAGAAAGGTAATAACTTTGAACATGTCCTTAGTTTTTATTAGATACCCTTACTTATCGCTTGTCTGTAATAAGAAATTATTAAATTTAAGCTTCTCTTTTGGGTTATTGAGGAAAAATACACAAACAGTATGGCGATACAGTTTGGTGTAACTGAACCTGCGTTTCATTACCACAGACTAACCAACCGATTAAAATCCTCCTTATTTTGTGCCTACTTTTTTCCCAACCCCGCAATAAAAATTTTGCGAAAAAGAGAAGAGAAAGCAGTCCACTACTTTCTCGTATTTTGATATTTCTAAATTATTTTTCTTTTTAATTTCTTCCAAAAGAAAAGAAAATCATTAATATTCAGTTCAGTACCACCTTACGAAACATTAACAGTTCCCTTTGTGGTTTCACAGGAGCTGGTTCCCAAAGCAACATGAAGAACCACCGTAATTACATAACAGTCTTTCGCAGAAAAATTTGAATATTCCATGTCAAACACTAAAGGCTTACTTTTTCTAGTCAGTTCACTGTAATTCTCCACCAGTCAATCAGCGTTCCAGAGATTTCAGTTTGCTTCTTGATGTGTAATAGCGTTGAAGAGTAATAAAATAGATGTAGATGTGGTGAAGTGGGATGATTGGTATAATGTTAGAATCGATTCCTCGGCGAAGTCGAGAATCCAGTTAAGACCAAATAGCCTTATTGGCCTAGCAAACCCAGTGCAGGTTTAGCGAGTCCCTTCAGGTCGGGACAGCATCAAATGACACCCATGCACGTATTGCGGGCGCACAGTAAGCTCGCTCCGCGAGTTGCTGTTGCAGTCAGCTGCATTATATAATGGACTCTTTCCGAGTTCTCAAACTTCACACTTTCTAATTTTGGGATTTATCTGCATGAGAATTGAAAGTCATTTATATCTCAAAGGCTTCACAATTGTAATCAATTTACAACAGAAGCCTGGTCTCAAGGTATTCCGGCCCGAAAACGACTAAACTTCTTCTCCTGGTTGGACATTAGTAGAATATATTTCAAAGAAAATTCAATTGATCCAAATATCGCACGGATTATTTCATTATGACGAGAATATTGTCTTCCAATGCATGAGTTTATATATTTCGCCTGACTTAAGTGTCAACTAATTTCGTTGTATTAATATTACTTGCTTTCATATCCAGCTTTGAACTTGACCCTCCCCAGCGTGTATTGAGCTCATGCAGGAGCAGTCATCACCCGAATTTTGTTTTCGAAAACATTACTTTGACTCCAGGTTTATCTTTCTCGAAATTTACTTTGTTAAGCTGAGTATAGATACAAAGAAGGCAAGAAGTGGCATTATGTCTTCAATCGGTGAGGGTGAATTTTTTATAAGAAGAAACGTTTTGGGACATTTTGTACGTACTGCGTACGTAAATCGATTTTTCTTTGATCAGTGCTTCACTAAGTGAATCATTCAGGTGAATTTTAGTAACGACTGGAAACTTTTTTTCTCTGCGTAGAATACTTGTAGGCTCCTCGATTTTTTCCTTACTCTGATTATGAATAGCTTCCTGGAAATTAACTAATTAAGTTAAGTTAGGCTCCGACAGTAAAACTCAGACGTTCAGCGAAGTTTTTCTACTCATAATTTCAATTTTATACTTCACACTCTTTATATGCTGTGGAGTAAATTTAATTACATAATTAAAAGAACCGCAATAAAGATCTAGACTCTTTCACAGAAATTCACGAAAGTTAGTGATAGGAATTACACGATCGTCGACCTCTGAATTTTTTCTACTTATTCTACTTATTATATAAACACTAACAAAAAACCTGACCATTTCGCTTTAGCTGCAAAAGGTGCAATTTATTATGGAACCTTAATAAAGGTGATATTTTCACTTGTGAAGATAACGTGTTACTTTCACGGTGCGCGAAAGCTCGCCAAGTATTTCACTAGTGTCTATATACCAAAATATAATACCACACACTACTTCATTGACGCCTCCCCATGAGGCTAAAAGCGATATATGATAATGATAATGATGTTCAAAATCGTAACAACGATAAAACAACGCGGTTCATCAAGTGGGTTAATAGTTATCAAAAAACATTTGAGTTCATGACTATTAAAAATATCTTCAAAAAAAACGTCAACTAGATAGTAGGGAGTCTTCTTAAAATCTAAATTTGTATAGGTAATCGCATGGGGCCGAGTAAAATTAAGGATTAATATCACGCGTGTTTTCGGAAGTTGCTGAAATTGCCCGAGTCACGCAGCGACGAGGGCAATTTCTGCAACTTCCGAAAACACAAGTGATATTGAAACTTAATTTTACGAGGAACCATGTGATTACTTGTTTATAATATAAGGGGCAAAATGTTTTCTTACTGATCTCGCGCAAAATGGGACGCCATTGTTGCAAAACAAACAGAAATTTCTTTATCTTGGCAGCCGTTGCTAAGCGATTTTCAGCCAATAATTTTCAAGTAATAATTCCCGGGGCAGTTACAAAAATTAAAAAAAAAATGCCCTCTGTCTTGACCAATCACAATTCAGTAATTTTGCCCCTTATATGATAAAAAGTGGAATGTTAATCAGGACACAAAGTCTATAGTTTTAAGGTTTTTTCAAGCAACAAGGGGTGTTTAAAAGCTTCGAAATCCGTATTTCAATAAGAAATTTAAATACGAGCTTTTGCTCGATCGCTAATTGACAATTGGTTCATGCTTTAGCGTGCACTATCGAATTATGGAGCACCCAGGAAGTGGAGAGCACGAAAGAAGCGTAAGAGTTGCCCGAGGCAATAGCCTCGGGCAACTCTAGCTTCTTGAGTGCTCTCCAAACTTCCCACGTGCTCCATAACTCGATAGTGCACAGCTAAAAGCATGAACCAATTGTTTTATAACATAGCCGGTGGAATTCTGCATCATATCCGACGCGAAAAACGGACAACAATATCAGAAGTGATTGTTCGCGATAAGCGAAATATTTGTTTGTGTCCAGTTGTCCTACTGTCATGTTTTCCATCGGAGTTTGTATTTGTTTCTCGTTACACCAAGCTAAAATAAACACAAGTTTTCTCTGAGTTTAAAAAGAAACCATTTAAAAGTTATTTTCGTGAAGGAAAACCAGACAGAAAGACTGCTATCGCTACATCTGTAATTTGATGTACATATGTAATGAAATGAGTTGATACTTTTGCAGACAATTTTTCCGTCAGTTTTACTATTTCCGAGGACAACCGTAAATATTTATCTAACAATTTTAAAGCGGAAAAATTTAAGCTTATCTTTGAAGGTTGAAACAGACCAGTTTGTCATTTGTTTGGTTTAACCAGAGTGTCTTTCTGTCAAAATTTGTTGCATTTCACCCTCGGACAAGTGAAGCGATGGCGCTGATGCCGTCTCCTTTTCCGTTGTTTTTCTCGTTTTCTGCCTCAGTTAAGAACTCTAGCCCAATGAAAAAGGTCGGAAAATTGTCTTCGTTTGGGACTGGTGGGCCGAGTCTCTGTCTGTATCCAGTATTGTCGCGAAATATATTATTTTTCACGCGCTCACAATGGCCGCTCGCGAGAAAAAAAAAATTCTGGCGAAGCGATTTGCTCACGCTATCAGCGTGCACTATCGGGATTTTGAGCACGCTTACGTATATTGAATTTGATTGCACGGCTCTGCTAGCTATGTTATAATTAATAATTGGTTCATGCTCTAGCGTGCTCTATCAAGTTATGGAGGACGCGGGAAGTTTGGAGAGCACGAGAGAAGCGTAAGAGTTGCCCGAGGCGATAACCGAGGGTAACTCTAGCTTCTTGATTACTCTCCAAGCTTCCAGCGTGCCCCATAACTTGATAGAGCGCGCTAAAGCATGAACTAATTGTTTTAGAACATAGCCGGTGGAATTTTGCATCAAATCTGACACGCAAAACGGACAACAATATCAGAATTGATTGTTCGCGGTAAGTCGAAATATTAAGCAAAATAGGAAATACTTTTTATTTCAAGTTTTCTGTTTAAGGCTCGAGCTTTATTTTACTGCGTTTAAATGCTTGATTCTTTATTTTTAAAAAAGACATCAAGTTCAAGGATGAAACCTTTATTTAACAATTATTTCCTGATTAAATATAAAATTCTCCTAACCACAGAGAAGAAACTTTGCGGTTTAATTGGTTAGTTTACAACACACTACATTTTCTGTTTCTCTGAGAAAACGAACACTTCGCGCAAGAGAAGAGTTAACGTAAGTCAAAATGCTTCAAAAAGTATATCGATTGCCGAAATTAGACCATTGCAAAACGGTCCGAGTAAACACTGAGAACAGTATAACAGTAAATGTCAACAAGTGTGGCTAAAATTTGATCCAAGAGTGATGGGGACACTTTGAACGGTGTAGTTGTTAAAGAAAGATCCGAAGCCGCTAGTGGTTTTCTCAGTTGTAGTGAACACAACGAGGCCGTTTTCCTGCACTTCTCTCTGTATGTTTATGGCGGTTACA
The DNA here is from genome assembly GCF_964205215.1 of Stylophora pistillata. NCBI lineage: Eukaryota > Metazoa > Cnidaria > Anthozoa > Scleractinia > Pocilloporidae > Stylophora > Stylophora pistillata. The sequence continues at coordinate 53,298,524 of NC_142519.1, forward strand.
GTGGCAAGAGATTCGGATCTGTCAGAGGTCAAGCCTTTGGAAAGGACTTCGCTGCAGGTACGGAGCTGGGATGTCGAGGGCTGCGTGTTGTAATGTAAAAGACTCTGTTCGCTACGGTGACCAGAGATTGCCATTATGTGGCCGTTCTCTACACCAGCATTCGACCATAAGGTGATTGCGATGGCTCTGACGCTGTGGTTGGTGTACATTTTGGAGAGTTTTGCTTTGTAACTGATGCTTTTCATCATCCCGTCGAGTTTTTTTGCCACCAATTGGTCGGGCGTCGAACCAGACTTTATCGTCATAGTCATAGCTCGTTTTCTTCAGCTGCCTCTGACCTTCTCTTCCTCTCCGACAAAAGAATAAAATAACGTGAAACAATACATTGCGGAGGAGGGTGAGTGGATTACTCAGTGCAATGGCTGGCGATGCTCTCAACTTCATCAAGTCTTCGCTCTCTATGGCTGGCTTGTGGGTGACATTTTCCTTGCCCTGGCGCTTCAAACGGACTATCTGAGCGTTTAACATTTCATTTAATCGTCTAAATCGAGGATCTGAACTCAGTTTGAGCCCTCTGCTTAGGGGTGGTGCATTCAGTTATCTCTCAATAGAGTGCCTGAAACCAAAGAAAGAGGATTTGCTGTAGGATTCCCCGGACTTGTTCCTCGCTTCGGTATAGAACCTGCGCAGGTTTGTGTCCAGTTGTCCTACCATCATGTTTTCCATTGAAGTTTGTATTTGTTTCTCGTTACACCAAGCTAAAATAAGAAAAAATTTCCTTTGAGTTTAAAAAGAAACCATTTGAAAGTTATTTTCATGAAGGAAAACCAGACAGAAAGACTGTTATTGCTACATCTGTAATTTGATGTAATTAAATGTGGTAATCCTTTTGCAAACAAAATTTCCGTTAGTTTTACTATTCCCGAGAACAACTGTAAACATATATTTAACAATTTTAAAACGGAAAAATTTAAGCTTACCTTTGAAGGTTGAAACAGACCAGTTTTTCATTTGTTTGGTTTTACCAGAGTGTCTTTCTGTCAATATTTGTTGCATTTCACCCTGGAACAGTAAAGCGAATCGTGACGGCGCTGATCCCGAGTCTCCTTTTCCGTTGTTTTTCTTTTTTTCTGCCACATTTAAGAACTCTAACCCAAGGGAAAAGGTCGGAAAATTGTCTTCGTGTTGGGAATGGCGGGCCGAGTCTCTGTTTGTATACATTATTGTCGCAAAATATATTATTTTTCGCCGCGCTAACAATGGCCGCTTGCGCGAAAAAAAACATTTTCTGGCGAAGCGATTTGCTCACGCTATCAGCGTGCGCTATCGGGATTTTGAGCACGCTTACGTATAATGAATTGGATTGCGCGGCTCTGCTAGCTATGTTCTAAAATTAACTGGCACAGCTGGTTTACATCGGCTTTAGTGTGTCATCTCTTGCATATCGATTTTATTATTTTCTGTTCATGTCATATTTTAGATATTTCATAATTTCCACCGCGAGCTTTTAATTATCAATTACGTGATTACTTATTTCATACATTGCTAACTTTGAGGGCCTCACTGAAAACCGCTATGGCGAACTGGGCTCCCTCTCTCAATATTTTTTAATAATAATTACAATGATGTACACCCCGAGTTTATACCGTCGTTTAGCCAGTATAACCGGCGGTCAGAACAATCATTGCAAGTGTGGTGTGATCAAAATGTTTCCCGTCCCGGTGAAAGCAGGCTAGCGATGCTTTTAATGAAGTTTTGGACAACTTTGTTGAGCAGTGAAACAGTTTGCTGAAGAACAAGGCACGAATAATTTCAAGAAGAACGTTTATATGAGGTGAATAAACTGATACGAATGATCTTAGCCAGACCCGACGATAAACGTTTCTAAGCCCAAGCAATTATTTAAAATTATCTTTACTGTTAAATAGTGATACAGTGCGTCTCGTGTATTTCATTTATCGCGTAGATACATGGAGAAAAACAGCCTCGTAACTCTGTCACCGGATCAGTTCCAAGGCTTGTCCAAACTGAAAGACCAGCTCAGTAAGTAAACCCAACAATTTTATTTGAACGAGATGGCGGACGGAAATTATACTTATCTGCACTAGTAAAAACTCTTCACCTTTCGCGAGATACCTGATCATCTGTAATCCGGCAATGTTCATTAGCGGCTGTCGTATTATTTGGTTAATTTCAATTTTCTGCTAGGGGATGCGGGATTGCCAAAAAAAATAAAGAACACATACTTGAGGAATAAGTAATTCTAAATTATAACTTAAATTGTATCTGTGGCGTGACACAAAAAGTGAGCAGACTTATTCCTTCACCCTTGTTCTGCCTACGGTTTCGTTGAATTACTCAAACTAGTGTGCCTTGGCTGGCTTAAATTCAGACACCTTAAGCTTGGAAGTTACCAGAGTCACGTATGACATTGCTCGAGTTTGAAGTTGCTATTACATCCAAGATAGCAACTGCCAACTCTGATCTCATTGGCATAATGTCACATGACAGAAAAAAAAAAAGAATTATTAAAAGGACGTAGCGATTCTTTCCCACTTATAAATCAGCGCGTACTCATACTCGGATTAAGCGAGGCAACCGTTAACTGCCATTACCTAATTTTTTGAGTAGTCCTAAGCAGTGAGGTATTTTTAATCTTCTTTTTGGTGTCACATAATATATAAAGATGTTTTTTTATAATAAGACGAGGAAGAATTGATAAAGCTATTGGAAGTTTTTTTTGCAATGGAAGTTTGCTTCTAGAGTTTTCTGTACTTTAAGTAATAATGATCCGTCTTCTTTGTCGTTCAAGGGCTGTTTATAAGAACAATATTCAGTACCTACAGCATGGAGTTTTTAAAGACTTAACAAACATGCAGCTCATGTAAGTCTCTGTTTCTCATTAGCATTTTTAATCGACGCTAATGAAGCACTGCAAAACTGGGGTCTTGTGAGAGTGCAGTCGTCGGCATGTTCTGCATCTCCGTCATTTGGGTAGGTTGTGTCAAAAGTTACACACGAGTGACCACGATTGACAGCGAATGACCACGAGTGAACACTAACAACCATGGGTGACCAAGAAGTTATATATTTGGCTGACATCATAATCACATTATCATCACGTGACTTCATACAAAAACTTATGATTTCAACGTAGATAAACCATTCACGGAGATTGACATTCGCAAACAATGTATCACTTCCTCCATTGAAAGCGTAGTTCCCAGAGCTACTTCGCTGTCAAAAATTGTTGCCCAATTAGTCCGTTTCCGTCCAGAATCCCGGCAGACAGAAGAAATTAAGTTAGGGAAATGAATGGGAAGAAAACGAGCGATAAATACCAAAAAATACGTTAAAATATAAAATAAAAGATAAAAACAAAACAAACGAAAAAAAAAGCAAAGATGCAAAGTTGACTGAGAAGACTCTTCTCTTCGTCACGGTGACGAGTGATTGAAACCGGATAAAAGGTTCGTGTGGTGGGAAGCAGGAAGATGACATCACTCCTTCCTTCCTCTAGTTACTGCTTACTAGTTACTCTTGATCACACGAGTCACTGATGGAAAGTAGTGGTCATTCATGGTAACTCATGGTAACTCGGAGTTACTCGTGGTTACTCGTGGTCACTCGTGGTCACTCGTGGTCACTCGTGGTCACTCGTGGTCACTCGTGGTCACCATGGTCACTTGTGGTTACTCATGGTAACTAGTGGTCAATCATAATCGCTCGGGACTCACTCGTGGTCGTTTGTGGTCACTCGTGCTCATTCGGTGTTACTCTTGCTCTCTTACAATCACTTATTTTGATTTTTTTTTTTTAATCTAACTTTATGTTCTAATGTTTGTCATTAACGAGTTACCCTTTCATTCTATCGTCGTTTACAAGAGGTTTTATTTCAACAAAATCCGCACAGTGAGCAACGAACAATTTAAAGATATTGAGTCAAGTATTCGATTCCTGTGAGTATGAACAAACTACTATTATTCAAGGCGAACGTGTGATTAGGCTTCACCGTGAGTGAATTTCAAATTCCAAGGAGACAATGCCCATAACTCTCGGATTAGCGTCCCTTCCCCCATCTTTACTGACAAGTAATCCAGTCAGCTTAATCATGCAAGTTGAGAATTGCATTTTTCAGGTTGCCCATAAATACCTTTACGAGTGTAAAACCATAGTGGTAAAACTAAGGATGGGCTTTGTATGTTAATGCACCGTTATACCGTTATCACGCACAAGTTTTCAGTATAATCCTAAAACCAATCAGATCTGGCCACCGAGAACTTTTAGGAAAACTAAATTAGGGCTTCCTTTCAATGAAAAGTCCCCTCTCAAGTAGATTACAGTTGTAATATGGCATGTATACACATTTCGAGTTATTAGGCATGTTTTACGTACTCAGTAACGAATTATTCTTATTCAGATAAGTGTGACTATGTTGGGAAGGGGGTCTTGGTTACTTACTCTCTTGTCTTCTAAAATGCTCTTTTTTCCCATTACTCAGGGTCCTAACTGAATGGTTAACAACGAAATTGAGGCAACTTTGTTCATTGACAATGGTATACTATTCCGTTCCTTCATGCCCTCTAAATCCACCTTTTAAGAGCTACAAGTCAAAGGGAATTTGTTCGATTGCTCTCAAATTTTGACAGTAGCTAGTTTTACATATAAGCAATAAAAAATTTCTCCGAATTTTTAATTTCTAGATACTTTTTTTTCAAGAGCGATTTTTGTACGATCACTCCACATTTTTTTTAATCCTATTTCAAAAATGTTCTGTAACTTGTCACTGAAATTGAATTTGGCACACCGCAGACATGTCTTTTTTAGCGCTTTGGCCTCGGTAACGGAGGGACACATTAAATTAGCGAAAAAAAAAAATTCGCTTTGACATGTAACGTTCGAAAGGTTATTCGGGCGCTCGTATTTAGAAGTCGTGAAAAATTCGATAATTCAATTTTTTCCAAATTTTTTGCTATACTCTGATTACCAGTCCTATAAGCTTTAATTTGATATGGGGTTTAGATATCTACAGTTTGAACCGGACGCGCTACATCGCTGGCACGCGAGACACCCCTGAAGGTGCACGGTAACCTTAAGCCGAAACGGAGCTGCTAAATTTGCGAAGCGAGTAAGCTGCGAAATACGATACGCTAAGTTCTTCAAATGAATGATGAAACGGAGGAACTGAGAAACGATAGAACTGTGGATCGGTGGAGCTGCGGAATATGTTGGGACGCGGAATGACCGAATACATTTTACGCATGAAAAAAAAAAAAGAGCCTCAAAAAATGGAATTGCAATAAAATAGGAAAATTATTCATAATTCACAAGCGAAATGAAACAAGCATAGGCATGTTGGAGCCCAGGGGATAGGAAACCATGAGTCTTTCGAGCTAGCCCCTTTAAATTATTGTTATATTAACACTGTTAGCATTATTATTATTATTGTTAATACTATTATTTGTTACCATTTTATTACTGGTTGAATGTCAATTGGACAGTATATTCCTGAATCATCTTACTCTTGTGGAACAGGGTAGTCATCATTATGTGGGATGCGGCAGGTTTTCTGTTTAGCATGTGAGACAAATATTCTCCAACTCTACGTGATAGCGTCTAGCTTTTTTTTTAATGCTATTAGAATTGTGCTTTACCAGTGGCCACATACAGTCTTTGACTGTTTATTTTTGTTCTTGATGCCTTGCATCTGGGTACGACGTATTCTGAGTCCTAAACTCCAGCGATTCTTGGGCTATTTGATGGAAAAGTGCGGACGAAATCAAAACAATGAAGGTACGTTTATCGAAAACCATGTTTTTGGGAAATAAGGATTATCATTTTGTCGTGCGTTGAAGACGCTGTTTCTCAAAACAAACCTGTTCTACTGAAGTTTACGTCAAAATATACTTAACGTTGACATTAGATCAAGTAATGTTTTGTACAACCTCACTCTTCCGAACAATCACAGGCAATGAGAAATTCATTTCTCACTTTGAGCAATGTTTGGTTCTTATCAACCGAGCGGGAGGTCTGGGTGGGAGAATCTTGACCAAGGTCACCAGTACAGACCTAATGCGACCTAGCTCGGTTACTGAAGATGTTTATCATATGGCTGTGTCTAGAAAGCAACGGAACATTATATTCTTTGTACCTTTTTTTTCTAGACCGGTCTAGATGCCGGTCTAGATGGGAAAATCTAGACCGCTTTCAATATTGATTTCAGTCAATCAAATTCGTGAATTCAGTAGTTCCCAATCCTTGTGAGACACAGCCATATAATAACTAGAGTTAATTTTAATTAGTTTGATTTTCCTCGGTTGAGGGTACGTTAAGACAACCTGAAGGAAAGTCATCATCAGAGTCTTGCTGAGCGGATTTGCATATTTAAGAGTGGTCCTCTGTGATGTCAGCTTTCATTGATTCAGCTTGGCATTTGTCGTGCAAGGTTGTTTCACTAAATCTCATTAGTTCTTGAAATCTGATTAAGTTTCATTGTCACGCGATAACCTTCTGGTGATTGTACTTCTGCATGATTATCTTGCATGATTAGCATGCCTTATCTTGCATGATTATCATGCCTTATGAACCAACTAACCCTTGGAGTCGGAGGCCAGGATGGGCGAAGGAAAAAAACACTTAAAATGTTCTCATAATGCCATGTGCCGAAGTAATTATCTATTATAATTATTGATCCCCATGAAATCCTATTGTTCTGTGTCTGTGTTGGATCTTCGATTTTAGTCGCACCTATGTGTGATAATTGTGATGCTCATTGCTATTGTTCTTTGTTGTGATGAATATATCTTTGATTTTAATTGTGCCGAGGGTTGTTATTGTAGCTCGTTGTTATAGTTGTTCAAAACAATTCTAATGATGGAATTAATTCGTGCAAGGCGTGTAAGACTGCTAATTTGCATACTTTATAAGCCTGAGAATTCAGTCATTTTACTCAGCGCGAACCTAGGTTTAGAAAGAAGATGGATTCGTCGGAAGACGAAGGACTATTTATTACACAGAGCTCTAGGAAGGCAGATATTTCAGTAGAAATCGAAGATAATGTAGTGTAACGTTTGGACATTTCTGTCAGTGCTTTAATTCTTTATCGACTTCTAAAGGCGGCGTTTCCATTTCCTTTTTTTAAACAGAGCAAAGATTTAGAACGCCAATTACAGCGTCAGAATGGAAGAAATTTGACGAAAGTTGAGTCTCAGACACCAGCCGCCGGAAATGGGTGTGGGTTTTGAAAGCCTATGAGGAGTCGAAGAAGCAATATTTTTAATAATTGTAACCTGCACACTGCAATATTTTTAATATTGCAGCCTGCACACTGCAATATTTTTTATATTGCAGCATGCTTATTTAGCGCGTTTAATTATATTGCCCCTGATGATTTCCCTGCTAACAAAAAGGACCTCCTCCGTTTTCCTCATACAGTTGTTTTGTCATCTTAAAGACTACAATCGTTGATTTGATGCAGAGAGAGAACAATATAATTTCATGGGGATCAGTAATTATAACCCGTTAATAGCCGTCGGTCTCATTTAAACGACAGGTTTACCCGGTAAAGTTCAAAAGAAATACCGCTGATGTTTATGGGAGAAACTACCTTATGAACATTTCTACCTGCTATCATAGCTGTTGTTTTTAATAAATACTGTCAAGAGAAAGTGCATAGGAAGTAGCATTTATAGTACAGAGCACTTTTTATTTTATAACATTTCACTTTTCAGTTCTAATCCAACGAGAGGCAGAGAGCGATGACAGTGATGACAGTGATAACAAATCGAAAGATCAAAGTGAGCATGAGCAAAACGCAGAGCAGACCGATCCTGAAGAGCCTGGAGAGAGAGATGAGACTGAACAGGATGGAAAACCAGAGGAATATCACAAAGGCCAATCTGAGCAGAAAAACGATCCTAAAAAAAACGAGAAAAAGAATCTGAAGAACAACATGAGGATGAAATGGGAGACGAGCCTGACAAACAAGAAGAAGAATCGGAAAACGACTGCATAGAATCCAATGGATAAGATGAAGATGACATTGAAGATGAGCCTAACAAACAAGACGAAGAACTTAAAAAAGGACTTCGAAGAATCTGAAAAGCAAGACGAAGATGGCATGGACGATGAAGCTGGGGAAGACGAACAATTAATCGCGAGTAAGGGTATGTATACTAACCCTAGCCCCTGCTTTCTTTGAAAAAAGAAAATAAGAATTCTGATGTATTGAGATCTTTTTCATCAATTTGGAGGACTAATACTGAATAACATCTCCTCACTATTCCTCAAACAAATTGTTTGTTTCTACAATTTCGTCATCTTTGTTACCCTGCTGAACTACATTCAGCGGTTTACTCGAATAGTGAAAGAACTTTAAACTCATTGGGAAGAATTGGAACTGTTTTTCTTTCCCCAAAGCGACACGGTAGCGTTCTCGGGAAGCGCTTTTGCGAGGTTTGCGTTGTTCTACGGTGCCCCACCTTATATAACAAGCTCGCTATGAATTAGTCTGAGCAGAGTGTAAGTATTTAACACAGGGCAAGTTACTGAATGTCTTCTTTTTGCCTTGTGTCATGTTATTATGCAATAGATAGACACCAAGCAGATGATAATCTCCCAGCAGTCTTAGGGCGAGAGTCTCCAAGAGCACCGCTGGCCACGTTTGACGATGACAGTGATCTTGATCAGTTTTACGAAGCGCTGGATGATATAAAAGAAACGAGTGTGTAATCAATAACACTGTATTCACAGATGAGTGTATTCTTCGTGTAACAAATTTCATTTGAAATGGATTAAGTAGGTGTAATGGAGGGTAAGTGGCTTAGAATACAGGCGAGTGCTCTACTCGAACGTTTCTTTAATTCATGCTTTCACTACTATCTATGTACACTCTCTTGCCTAGCTCGCCTCGTGCGTTAACATCCGGGCACTAGCGTATGACCGTATTAGGTAACGACACTACATCTCTCCCCTCTTTGAAACAAAAACCCGCCTAGCATGATATGCGACTTAAAAGGAAACAAAACAAATTGAAACGACTTTCTAGCGGTTTCAAAGTCCCTAAGGCCTAACAGGATTGCAAAAGTGTTTAATGTTTCTAAGGCTCAAAGGAGTCCAAACACAACTCTAAACAAAGTCTTCAACAGTTCACGTGCTGTCCGCTTTTCAGCCACAAACATAGTCGTCCAACTTGACTGGGCGCGTTCGCACACGCAGCGGATAGCGTCTCGACGGTAGGACATCAGATTGCATCGGTGCATCTGCGGCTTCAGGTGTAACAGGTGTACCGTCAACGGGATCCTTGCCGGTCTCTGCAGTAGCGTTTTCTTCTGCTGCCACAGGGACATTCTTGAAGAACGAAGAGTTCCTTGTCACCTGAACGCCATTGTCATCTTGTGCAGTCACCATGGATCCTTTCTTCGCTACGACGATGTGCGGCCTGGGGTCATACGGCGTGTCACTTTTCTTCTTAGAGTCGTCTCTCTTGACAAGCACCGTGTCGCCTTCTTTGACGGTTGACGGCTTTACATAACGCTTGTTGTCTGCGTGCTTCTTAATCTTAGCCTTCGCTGACCGATCACGTTCTCGGATCTCCAGGTCTGAGTGGGGTGTTGTCAACTCGGGAAGTTTCGTCTTCATCGGTCTTCCAAATAGTGCCGTTGCTGGAGCCACTCTCGTTGTACTGTGTGGTGTGGCGCGGTAGTTTCTTAGTAGCCTGTTCAGCTCCTGTTTGGGGTTCTTACATTCTAACTTCGCTGTCTTGATGACTTTCTTTACGGTGCGTACAAATCGTTCGACTTCTCCATTTGCTCTGGCCCATTTTGGAGTGACGTTTCGATGCTTGAAGCCAAGGTCGTCTGCAAATGACGCGAATTCCTTGCTGTTGAACGGGGGACCGTTGTCGGACTTGACTACGTCTGGAACTCCAAATTCCGAGAACACTTTGTCTAGCTTAGGTATTACCATTGCTGCTGAGGTCGATTTTACTATCTCTACCACTGGGTATCTGGAGTAGTCGTCCGTAACCATAAGTAGGTACTCTTGATTCGGCAGGTTAGCAAAGTCCACACTGAGTTCTTTCCATGGAGCTGCTGGGAGTGGTGACATCTGTAGGGGTTCTCTGTTGCATTCAGGAGTAGTGATCAGGCATGCGCTGCATGACCTAACTTTGCTTTCCACCAGTTTGTCGATGTTCGGGAACCAGACTTTCTCGCGCAATAGAGACTTGGTTTTTACGAGCCCTTGATGGCCTTCAAGCGCTAGGTTAACCACGTGTTCCTGTAAACTCTTTGGGATAATTATGCGGGTTCCACGTAGGATGAGGTTGCCTGACGCACTCACCGCTAGCTCGTCCTTCACTCTTTCTAGGAGTCGAAACTCGGTAGGGTTGACACCAGGGCGTTTGACTACAAGGTGCCAGTTGCCTTTCGCGATAGCCTCGGCTATGCCTTGGAGGGTGGCATCGGCTTGAGTAGCTGCTTCGATGTCTTGTGTCTTCAGAGCTTTGGGAGTCGAAGTAGTCGCTAGGTAATTGATGTACTCCTCCGCTATTTTCTGCTGATGGGTCGTTTGGGCTGCATTCTTTGCTGGGTGCCGTGACAAGTAGTCTGCCGGGTTTGTTTCACCTTTACTATACTTGACTGTGATCTGATATGGCTGAAGTCTTAGTGCCCATCTTTCAATTCGTGCGGGAGGCTTAGAACTTGGATTGCCATAGATGGTCACTAGGGGTTTATGGTCTGTGTAGACTGTAATAGGCTTCCCATAGACATACAAGTGTAAGTGTTCGCAAGCCCAAACCACGGCGAGGGCCTCCCGTTCTGTTTGGCTGTACCGCTGTTCGGTTGCTGTAAGGGAACGACTTGCATAGGTGACCACATGTCTTTCTTTGGTCTTCTGGTCGACTTGTGAGAGAAGGGCAGCTAAGCCCACTGGACTGGCATCAACCGAAATTTCTGTTTCCTTTTCCGGATCGAAATAGGCAGTGACGGGTGCGCTGGATAGTGCTTCTCTCAGCTGGTTAACTGCCCGGTCGTGCTCTGTTGTCCAACACCACGGTTGGTCCTTGTGGGTCAGCTTGCGTAGGGGCTCAGTTTTAGTGGCGTAATCTGGGATAAATCTTGAACAGTAGCTTGTCATCCCCAGCAGGCTGCGAACCTCTGATGCTGTGGATGGTGTCGAAAGATTGACTACTTCTTCAACTTTCTTCGGGTCTGGTGCTATGCCATCTTTAGAGAACACGTACCCAAAGAATTCCAACTTGTCCTTGCTGTACTCACACTTTCCCTTGTTGAGGGTCAGGCCTTTCTCTCTTAAACGCTGGAACACAGCCCTTAGGTTCTGATCATGTTCTTCGTGTGACTTGCCAAAGACCAGGATGTCGTCACTGATGTTTTTCGCACCATCAATGCCTTCCAGAGTCTCTCGGATCACATTTTGGAAGATTTCAGCTGCACTTGATATTCCAAAGTTGAGACGCTTGTAGCGCATTAAGCCCATGTGGGTACCAAAGGTGGTGATGTATCGGGACTCGGGTGCCAATTCGAGCTGGTTGTAACCCTGGTTAAGATCTAGTTTGGTAAAGACCTTAGCTCCGTTCAAGTATCCAATCATCTCTTTGATAGTGGGTGTGACGTGACGCTCGCGTCTTATCACCTTGTTCGCCTGGCGCATATCCACGCACACGCGTACCTTGCCTGGAGATTTTGGCTTCGGAGCTACCACTATAGGAGACACCCAGGGTGTGGGGCCTTCGATACGTTCAATCACACCTAACTCTTCATCGCGTTGTAACTGCTCTTCTAACTGCTTACGCACATGGAAAGGGACTCTTCTGTGCGGTTGTGCAACAGGTGGTACGTTTTCGTCGATGTGCAGCTTTATCTGGTAGTTCTTGAGCTTGCCTAGTCCATGGAACAGGTCATCGTATTCCTTAATCAGATTTTCTGGCGCATTTGTTCCCGCTCTTATCGGTTGGCCTCCGATTTGCTGAACAGTTTGAAGTAGGTTAAGCCCTTGTGAAGCCCTCCAGCTTAGCAGGGAGCCACCAGATCCTTTTATAACATATAACCTGTCACTAAGCTTCTTTGTTTCTGACTCGAGTGCGGTGGTGAATTTTCCAAGGACACGAAGGGGAGCCTTTGATTGGTAACCATATATCTTTACGCTGCTTGGCTCGAGGTTAGGGCGGTTGGGTAGCCTGCGGTACTCCTTCTCATCCAGAATGTTAATACTTGCTCCAGAGTCTGCCATCATTGTCACAGGTGTGCCACACACTTTAATCTTAAAGAAGGGTTGATCTTTCAATGCCTTTGTGCCTAGAGAGAAGGTGTATACTTCCTCTTCGTCGCTCGACTCTTCTTCACCAACTTTGTGTAAGGTGGAACGGCGTGTGTTCCTTGATTCACCTTTGTCCTTGGATTGGCATACGGCCTCAAAGTGGTTCAATTTTCCACAGCTTCGGCAGATGGCCCGATAGGCTGGGCAGGATGTTTTTCCTCCACGATGGGGGTAATTACCACCACAATTGCGGCATTTTTGGCTTGATTTCCGGTCTTCGTGACCACCGTTGCGTGATTTCCGGTCACGTGGTTTCTTCTCGGTTTGACATCCGCCATCTTTGTTTGATTTCCGATCCCTTCGCCTTCGATTCTCATGTCGTGAAGACAAACTGTTTACCGATTGATTCTCCTCAATGTTAGCGGCTTGTGTTTTGGAAAGTTCCATGGACCTTCCAGCATCCAGCAGTTGTGTCAGGGTGTACGCTGGATTCTCGAGTGCTTTCGTAAGCAGCTTGTGAGAACTGCAGCTTTGAACTATTTGGGTTTTGATCTCACGATCTACATCATCAAATTCACAAGTAGCGGCCAACTGTCTCAGCCTGGTGTGAAATGCTGAGATGGTTTCATTGCTTTCTTGCTTGGCTTGACGAAAAACGTAAATTTCGTACTCACGGTTTTGTTTGGGAGTGAAATAAATCGTCAAGGCTTGCACGGCTTTTTCAAGCGGATCATCATCTTCTCCCACTGTCGTGTTGGGGAGCGTGTCAAAAATTTCGTTCGTCGCTGCGCCGGCATAGTGGAGTAGAAG